>NC_057812.1:700124106-700154887 GCF_018294505.1 Triticum aestivum | reverse complement strand
ATGGCGCACCGTGGCATAGTGCGCCATTACTAGTTTAAACTAGTAATGGCCCACTATGGTATGGTGCGCCATTAGTAGTTTTGCAAAAAAAGAATAAAAAAATAACAATAGTGGCGCACTGTGTGGCCGGTGCGCCATTAGTATGTTTGGAAAAAAAATTGTTACTAGTGGCGCACCATGTGCCAGGTGCGCCATTAGTGTCTTCCACAGTAATGACGCACCAGCACATGGTGCGCCACTGCTATATAGTAGTGGCGCACCACATGACAGGTGTGCCATTAGTGTTCATTCCATCTATAGCCCTTCTCCTAGTAGTGCACGCTGCCGCTGGGATCCACCGCTGCCGCACCACTGAGCGCCGGGTACGCCCGGCGCCGCCGCCAGACCAAGCCGCCCCACATCAGCCAACCCCGCGCGGCGAAGAGAGGGTCCCTACCGCTAGCCACCGTGAGGGGCTTTGCCCTAGTGGCTGCGGCCGGCGGCAAGGGCGGGGGAGGGAGGAGAGGGGAAGAGGAAGGGGGAAGTCGCGTCGTCGCCCGAGTCGCCTGCAGGTGGGGGGGGGGGACAACGACACGGGGGCTAGGTCTCTCATTTCTGAAACATGGTGAGATCTTGGGCGATGTGTAGGCTGAAGCACCATGGAAAGAACATTTGAAGTAGAAATAGATGGAAACGAGATAAGATCAAAGAAAAATAAACCATAGAGGATAATAACCTACACACCAGTAGCACTGCATAAAGAACTCATTACTGAAGCGTGAAAAGCTATATGCGGCCATCAGAACATAACTATATGACAACACTGAACGAAAATGTGCCTAACCAGATTCAGCCATAAAGAGTACTAAATAGAAAGCAGTTACTTAACAAAGATAGGATACATGAAGAACAAGTGATGCAAATAAAGCTGATGAACTAGCATTGCTAAATATTATCATGAATAGACACCTCCTAAAAATTTGTTCAGTTTCACCACCTCTCAATCCTCTGTAGTGTCTTGTTCATTGATACGATAACATAGCACAAACTTCTAAAATTAGCCAAAAATGAGGATAGAAAAGGTATAGCACCGGCCGACTTGAACGGCCTCGCACCAGATATAGACTGAATTTATTTTCACATGGTCCTAGATTGGCATTGCATGACCCTAAAGCAGGGACCAAATTGATGAGGGGAATTCCTAAACTGACCTGAGAATCCATGGGCGATGCCATAGAAATCGAAGGTATGCTAAGCTGAGCACCGTAGATAGATCTCTTATACGGGAACTATCAGGACCCCGATCCTAAGTCACACCAATCTAGCACGTAACACATCATATCACTTTGCGGCCTCACGCATGGTATTCCCATGGGTGCCACCTTACCTGGCCTAGGACCATTTGCGCCTTTTGGCTCATGTATATGACAGTGTCGTTAGCATCCATATGACAAAGAACCTGGGCCGACATGACTATTCGTGAACCCGAAGTGGCACTAACTTACAGGGACAGGCACACATGAACCAGCATCAAACGTGTCGGTCATCAGCGTGTGAATCCGGGCTGTAGCAACTGGGCTAACAAGACTCCAGGAACCCAGGCTGTAGCAGGCTAGCAGGACTCCGGAATTCACCACATGACATTTCCCCGAATGGACAGACACAGGAACGAAGTGGGACACATGCCGACCAGTCTAGGAGTTCCGGAGCAGTAGTAACTGGGCAAGCAGGACTCCGGTAAACCGGGCTGTAGCAGACTACCCTAGCTCAGTGGAAGCACTAGCCTACATTTCCCCATAAGAGAGGCTACCAAGGATAAACTACTAGGTTTTCGGATCCCACACATACCAAGCATTTCAATCATACACACAATATGCCCCATATGTGTAAATACGACATGGCATCACAACAAAACTCTACAACTCAAAGTAATCATTCATTAGGCTACGAAGAGCCAGATATTACAAACATGGGTCTCATGACCCAACATACAGAGCATACAAGCAACAAGCACATGCGTAAGCTTAACTTGTCTGGGTACAGACAACTACAAATGAAAAGGGCTGAGACGCCTGACTATCTACAAGACCCTACCGAGGGCACAAGATCGTAGCTGAGGTAAGCTAAACATAGAAGTCCACGTGGAACTACTAGTGAGACTGAAGTCTCTCTGCAAAACATAAATTGAGCAAATGTGAGTACAAATGTACCCAACAAGATGTACATCAGAACTAGCTACATATGCATCGGTATCAACAAAGGGGGTGGTGGAGTTTAACTGCAGCAAGCCAGCTTTGACTCGGTGGCTATCCTAAACTATGACTGCAAGTAACTCTTTTTAGGTGGCACACACGAGTCCACATATTCACCATATCAATACACCACTATGGATCCTCTCCTGTCTACCTACGAGAACGCCGTCCATAGCACTCACGCTTATCTTGCGCATTTTAGATTATCCACTTCAAGTTATCTATGAACTATATAGGCAACCCAGAAGTCCTTCACCGCGGACGCGGCTATTCTTATAGATCATTTATAACCCTGCAGGGGTGTACTTCTTCACACATGTTTCCACCACTTAGCATCTGCACACGACATGTGCTCGGCGGACTTCAAGTGTAGACCACGACTGTCAGTGTCAAAACCAGTGGATCTCGGGTAGGGGGTCCCGAACTGTGCGTCTAAGGCGGATGGTAACAGGAGGCAGGGGACACGATGTTTACCCAGGTTCGGGCCCTCTTGATGGAGGTAATACCCTACGTCCTGCTTGATTGATCTTGACGATATGAGTATTACAAGAGTTGATCTACCACGAGATCATAGAGGCTAAACCCTAGAAGCTAGCCTATGGTATGATTGTATGTCATCCTATGGACTAAACCCTCCGGTTTCTATAGACACTGGATGGGGTAGTGTTACACAGAGTCGGTTACAAGGGAGGAGATTTACATATCCGTATTGCCAAGCTTGCCTTCCACGCCAAGGAAAGTCCCATCCGTACACGGGACGAAGTCTTCAATCTTGTATCTTCATAGTCCAACAGTCCGGCCAAAGGATATAGTCCGGCTGTCCGGAGACCCCCTAATCCAGGACTCCCTCAGTAGCCCATGAACCAGGCTTCAATAACGATGAGTCCGGCGTGCAAATTTGTCTTCAGCATTGCAAGGCCGGTTCTTCCTCCGAATACTCCATAGAAGATTTTGAACACAAGGATAGTGTCCGGCTCTGCAAAACAAGTTCCACATACCACTGTAGAGAGAATAATATTTCCACAAATCTAATTTGCTGACACGTTTAGCAACATGACATCATACCATGGCCCGGTCATTATTCGAACCTTTTTCTCAACCAGTGCTGCACATATCACGAGGCGGTTTTCTTGACACGTCTTGTCGAAGCAGAGATCGTGTCCCCCTTATTATGGGATTCTCATCAATACGGACGTGGGTAACCCAATCGCGCCCGTTGGTATGACTCCTCGATTTTAGGCAAGTCCCCAACGGCCACGAGGAGGACACTTGATATTCACCCTCTTTATAAAGAGGCCAAGGCCTGTCCTTTTTTTCCATCGCGTGCTCAATCGAATCCTTCCCCTGCCTTGAGTTCCAACAGCCAAGGCTCAAGTGAGGCACTTCGGACCTTCAACCATGTCTGGATCCAAGACATCAAGAAGCTAAGAGAGGCCAGGTATTTGACCCTCGAAATCTCGCACAGGTTGCCTGCTCGAGGGCAGGTCATTCCCACTCCCGAACCCGGCGAGAGCGTTGTATTCATCTCTCACTTCCTCCGAGGGCTAGGCCTCGCTCTGGATCTCTTTGTTAGGGGGCTCATATTCTATTATGGGCTGGATTTCCATGACTTGGCCCCGGATTCACTCCTCCACATCTCGTCATTCATCGTTGTGTGTGAGGCCTTCCTCTGCATTACACCACACTTCGGCCTGTGGCTCAAGACTTTCAATGTGAAGCCGAAGATGATCGAGGGGCGACACGCGGAGTGCGGAGGTGCCGTAATAAGCAAAAGTGTTGATGTTCCGTGGCCAGAGGGTTCCTTCCCAGAGGTGTCCGGTTTATGGCAATGGGAGTGGTTTTATATCACAGCTCCCTGAAGTACCAAGTGGGTAGCCGCCTATCGGTGTCAAAACTGGCGGATCTCGGGTAGGGGGTCCCGAACTGTGCATCAAGGCCGGATGGTAACATGAGACAAGGGACACAATGTTTTTTACCCAGGTTCGGGCCCTCTCGATGGAGGTAATACCCTACTCCTGCTTGATTAATATTGATGATATGGGTAGTACAAGATTAGATCTACCACGAGATCAAGGAGGCTAAACCCTAGAAGCTAGCCTAGGGTATGATTGTTGTATATATTGTCTATCTATCGACTAGCCTGGCCTCGGTTTATATAATGCACCGGAGGCCTAGGATAACAGGAGTCCTAGCCGAATACGCCAGTGGGGAGAAGTCCTTGTCTTGATCGCCAAGTCTTGTGGAATCTTCCTTGTATGCAGTAGCCGTCCGAACTGGCCCATGAGTATACGGCCACGGGGGTCCTCGGCCCAACCTAATAGATCGGGAGACGACGTGGTGACCCGATCGTGACAATCGGGAACGTAGGCGTAAACAGAGGAGCGAGGCAACCCAGCTTGCAAATCGCTTAAGTCAATGTGGTGCATATTGTGGCGTAATACACGAACAAGGAACGAAGCCGTACAAGTATAATCATATGCAACAGGAAAAGCTTCAGAAAGGAAGCCCCCAAGTAAACGGGGTATTTGAATTTGTGCGTCACAAACAAAGTTTGGACAAGGAAAAAAATTTACAAGCAACTTTTTTCCAAAAAAGTATAATGCTTGGTCTAGCCAAACACAAGTTAAAAATTTAAAACTTTCAGCATGAAGGCAACTTAGCTGGTTAATGTGTTCGGTATTGATGACGCGGTCCGAGGTTGATGAGGGACAAGGTGCCATCCCCCAAGCCGGTCCCGAGGTGGCGGAGCAGAGAGCTCGGCACTCCGAAGTGGTGACATAGCACGGTCAATGCAGGCCGGCAGAGTGATGCTGAAGTCCCCGGCATGGGGTAATGAAGTGTTGACGAAGCCCCCCGTCCAGCCGAGGTGACGCCAAAGGATATAGTCCGGCTGGATCATTTTCCTGTGACGCAAACCGGAGATAATAGTAATAATGATAATTAAAAAAAATTGCATAATAAATAATTTATGCAAAGTGAGGAATAGGAGAAATATGGCCTGGCGCCAAAGTCAATGTCGATGCAGGGCATCGGCGTGATGTAGTAAAGGCGTGGCAAAACCTGAATTCACAGGTCGGTCCGAGCTCTGGATGCGGCGTTCACCGGACTATGTACGGAAACTGATCGAACCACCACGCGACCTCGTTAATGCGGTCACCATTTGATAGACCTGTGTACATATCATGGACAAACCAGAGTAATAATTCCTTGGGAAAAAATGAACCCAAACAAGCAAAAAATATTGAGGTTAATAGCACCTGGTTTATTTGTTGTAGCCATACGAAGGAAGGTGATTCCCAAAATTGGGACTCGCTCCGCACACCCATTGCCTGATGGGCGATAAAACGATGGCATGGCAATGCTGGTAAAGGTTGACTCGCCGAGGCAAAGCCCTCGGCCCAGATAACGTGACGGAGCTGGTCGGCTAGTGACGCCGAAGTTTCCGGAGTAGGTTGATGAAGAGATGGCGAAGCCCCCGGTCCAGCCGAGATGTCAAAGCCTCGATGTCAGCCGATGAGTCGAAGTAGGTCGGCGTGATGGACACCAGCTTGAAGAAGCAATAGTGCGGCCCTGTCAATGCAGGTCGTGACGTGGTCGATGCCGGCTTGATGAAGCGACCGTGTAATCCTTGGTGCGGCGATGTTGGTGATGATTAATCCTTCGCGATGCCGGGCTCTTGTTTGGCTTGCCGAGATGATGATCCGAAGAGTAATATTGTCGTGTCTAGCGCAGGTCGGCAGCCGTGGAGTAATATTGCCGGACTGGTTTGACACCAGCATGATGTTGAAGATCATGTTCAAAAGATCTTACAGTTAGTGGGATGTGTTCGGGAACGAAACACAATGCCCCATACAAAACTTCCTTCAAAAGGGATGTCCGAAATCCTGTTCATAAAAAAGATGAACTCGGGTAGGATTCGTTTTCGCGCAGAAAACAGATCCGAAAAGTGATGTACTAATCGGAAGGTTTCCGGAGTTTGGACGGTCGGATGGAGCCGAAATTTTGAGAGGTGGTATATATAGGAATTCCGCAGCCGATCAACGGTTGGATCTTCCAAAGGACGCCCGAGCTAGAAGCTGGACACCACGCCCTAAACTCATCCAAATTCCCGTCCAGATTTGACATGGCTCCGGTATATCGTGGATTGTCAGAGATTCCTCCATCGGAACTCGACGAAATTTTCCAGGGTTGTTGTAGACTCAATTCCGCACAATTCCACGAAAGCGATCGTCAAAGCGATACTCGAGGAGGTGGTGGTGGCAGATACGAGTTCGCTGTCAAGAAAAACAGCATGGTCGCTTGAGGGCAATTTTGACGTTGAGCCCCCGAGCTCCATAGATAATTCCTTCGTGATCTTGATAGAGATCGGAGTTGATGTTTGATGAAGTCCCTCGTCCGGACATGGTGATCCGAACACGGGTCGCAATTCTTGGTCGAACCAAGGTGACCAGTCGAGCTGGTGAGGAAGATGCCGAAGTCGCAGTTGATCTGCAGGCGAGCAATCGATCCTCTTGTCGATCACACAGCGGAACTCTCAATGAAAGCACCAATGTCGGTGTCAAAACCGGCGGATCTCGGGTAGGGGGTCCCGAACTGTGCGTCAAGGCCGGATGGTAACAGGAGACAAGGGACACGATGTTTTTTACCCAGGTTTGGGCCCTCTCGATGGAGGTAATACCCTACTCCTGCTTGATTAATATTGATGATATGGGTAGTACAAGAGTAGATCTACCACGAGATCAAGGAGGCTAAACCCTAGAAGCTAGCCTATGATATGATTGTTGTATATATTGTGTATCTATCGACTAGTCTGGCGTCGGTTTATATAATGCACCGGAGGCCTAGGATAACAAGAGTCCTAGCTGAATACGCCAGTGGGGAGAAGTCCTTGTCTTGATCGCCAAGTCTTGTGGAATCTTCCTTGTATGCGGTAGCCGTCCGAACTGGCCCATGAGTATATGGCCACGGGGGTCCTCGGCCCAATCTAATAGATCGGAGACGACGTGGTGAGTACCCCCTAGTCCAGGACACCGTCACTGCCCCTGCCTTTTGCTTGGGCCCCCCACCACAACTGACATCATGGATCAACAAGGGGCTGAACTGGGGGACAGTAAATGATGTGCCGATATTGTAGAGTCGCATCCGAGATCTCCGTGAGAGAGATGTCAGCCTGGTCACGGTAATGCAAGTCATGCTAGTTCGTCAAGTCCCGCCTTGCAAACATCGACCCCTCCGTATGTGGGAATTCAACCCGAAAGGACCGCGAACTATTCAGCACTTCATTGGCATGACGCTCGAAGAGATGTACAAATTGTTCTTCGTACCACAAATAAAGTGTCCATACACCACCGAGGATGCGGGTCTGACCTGTAATCGCCCATATACCCAAGTAAGTAATCCCGTGGCCGAACACGTCGTATTTTTGTTTATCATAAAATTATTCTGAAAAGTCGCTCCTTGACCAGGATTGGGTAACAAAGGCGAAGATGATCAGGTGTTCGGGCCCCCTTCCTGAAGGCTCAGCAAATCTAGTACTAGCCAGAATGCTCGAGCCGGCGCCTTATCAGGCGCCCTCAGGGGAAGATAAAGGGGGGAATAAAGAGGCTGAAAGCAGGCCTCACTCATTACTCATCCAAACCAGGCGACTTAGCGCCTCCGTGAAGGATGATAACCAGGGAAAAGAATCTAAAATTCCCTCTCCCCAGGGAAGGAAGAGGACCACCTCTGAAGACCGGGAAACAAAGGTTTCCAAACGGGGGAAGAAATCTTCGCCAGAGGATCCTGCCTCGGAGGGTACACTTGCTGCACAGTGCCCGCATGGGGATCAGCCCTCTACTGAGCTATAAGTAAAGAAAAAGTACTTAATAGTAAAAATACCCTACATTACTTCTAAAGACCATAACCGAAGCATATGTCTTGTAGTTCGGATCGTAGCCCTTCTCGACAGAGTTCGTCTTCGGGGGATCTTCTTCCGGAGATGATGGAAAGTGAAACACCTCCCCATGCCACCCCGCCTCATGAGGCGGGCGACCCTGAAGTGTCGTCGCGGAGGGTTTCTCCTGATCCGCCAAGGACAGAGGGTAATCCTTCGGCCACCAGAAGTCCTCAGTATTCGGCTCCTAAAGAGAGCAACATAAAGAGTCTGAAACCGTCTGTTGTGCGATCGGACGCACTGAAGGATCTTCTGGAGCAAGCGTCCATCTCAGAAGCGCATCGTACACTAATGGGTACGGTGATTGAGAGGATTTCATCCGCCGAAAGCGGGTTGCATGAATCTTTTATCAGTCTGCTGAAAGGCTTTGATGTACATGAAATAGTGTATGTTTTTGACAGTGCCGCACACGTTAGGTGTGTCCTATGCAGATAGTAGCCCCTGAGACTCTAGTTGCCGTCGAGAACAGCGGCAAATAGAGGATCGTAGTCCCAGGTAATAATCAGGCTGCCTTCATGTGCAGGTGGCTGAAGGTCCGGTGGCTAGCCGGACTGATGAGTTTGCCGAGCTGAAGCGGTAATTTGATGCGGCATATGCCGACATTATGCTTGCCAACAAGCGGCTCGACGAGGCACAGGGTATGTGATTTCTCTGGTGATCAACACATAATAAGAGGAGCATGATGCCAGTATCTTTAATATGTTGTGACTGCAGATGGAGCTATCGCCGTGGAGACCCTTCGGGTGGAACTTGCCCAAGCCAAGGAACAAGCCAGGAATAGTGATGCGGCCGCTCTAAAGGCGGTCGAAGAGCTGAGGGCCCAACAGGCTTCTCATTGCCAAAGCAAGGAAAAAATAGCCAAAATGGCCATTGAGTTGAAAGATGTCACTGACCGTTACCAGCTTCTTGAAAAAGAAAGCCGAGCGAAGGCGACGGACCTGGAGAAGGCCATGGTAGCAGCCAAGGAAGCCCGCTCCAAAATCAGAGCAGTGAAGGAGGAGCTGCGTCAAGCTGGAGATATCGCGGCTGGGAGGCCCTTTTTGTTGCGGATGAAGTTCGTAGATCCGAAGTATGCCCCTCTCGATCAACTATGGAGTTCTGCAGACGCATACGTGGATTTGGTAGCAAGTGCTACTAATGCGGCTGAGTACTTCAAGGATCAAAAAGGTCGTGAAGTGGAAAAGTTGTTCTGGTCACAGTTCAGTGTTCCAGTGCGTCCGCTGCTGTTCAATGAGCGAATGGCCGAGTGGGCCGAGCTCCATAGGTTGTCTGGACTTGCCATGAGGTCTGTTTGTGGATCATCTGTGGCCGGAAGGGCCGAGCCCGAATAGTTACTTTCGTTTAGTACAACAATTCCTTGGTGTTGTGCCGCACATCGACGCTATGAAGAGGTCGGCGTGCATAGAGGGTGCGCGGATGGCACTTGCCCCTGTCAAGACATATTGGGAAGAGATGGAGGCCACCACTATTGCAACCCAGAGTTTGGCCGTAGGCCGAGTATCTGCCGAGCACTACTTTGAAGAAGTCCTTGAAGGCACTCGTTCAATAGAGGCTCAGTGCTCGAAGAATATGATGTTCTAGTGACATGTATTCCCATTGTAAAAACAATATTTTGTTGAATTATAAAGGTTGTGTTTATACTTTTTCCAGAAAGTATTATGATGCCTCCTGTGCGGCCGTTTATGTATATATGTATATAACCTGAAAGTTTGCAGTCGTCGGCTCCAGCCCCCATGCATATAATACGGGGGTGTTTGCAAAAAACGCGTATTCACACTTGATCCAACGTCTTGGTCCGTTAAGGAGGTGGTAGCGCAGCGAATGAGGCAATCGGACTATATTGCTTTAACACTTTCACTTAGCCATAGGAGTTTGACGGTGGGACTACTATATAGCCACTGGTACCTCCGCGCTCGCCCGAATACGGTGCGCGTACGTACATGACCGGGAAACGGCCCTTCGTTAATGCGGAGGAATCCCGAAGATTCCGCTAAGTCATCGAGTGGTTGACCAGTCTCGCGCTTTATCATGACTGTCAGTTTCCGGTTTCTCTACTGAGGTGTTGATCCGGATGAACCAGGGCACAATCACAGTAGTTCTCCCGGTGCCGCCTTAGCTGATAGAGCGGAACGCAAGGAAGCAAAACACGGGAGCCGAGAAAACCCAACATTTGACCAAAGACATGATTCGAAGCTGATGCATATAAGGCCAAACTCGCGACGCCGAACACTCCCTAAGGTATTCAGTCTTTATAACATATGCCGGGCTGAACAATACCCTTAATAATAAACCCCGAGTGTCCAGGTACGTGCAATACTCTGACGTGGCGAAATGCCAATAACGTCAGCATCCTTCTCGGTTGTATTGTGTATACGGAGGATGTGAACAACAAAAGACAGTAAAAAAGGTTTACGCAGGGTCTTAATCTGAAAAGAAACCTTTGAGCGGGTCTCTGCTGCACGTCTGCGCCTGTGTCTCCGTCGTGCCGTGTCATGGACGGGTGCAGCACGATTGTCATCTGTAAAAGAGAAGAAATTAGGTGAAAGTTGTTGTGCCAAAAAATTGGTTATTCTCGATAAACCATTAAAATTCAAGATAAGTCAAGTTGAGCCGAGCTAGCCCTGATTACACGCGGGAAGCCCCTGGTACCGTCTATGAGGGTTTAACCATCAAACCAATCTCAGGTATATCTAGTGATGCGCCAGACTCGTCGAACCGTCTCCGCGGTCTTGACGACCTGTCATTTATTATGGTGGGCGAGGCCGTCTAGTGCTCAGCTGTTAAAGCCGCCGCACGTTCTTTCGCGCGTAGAGAACGCTCAATATTTCCACCAACTGTGATGGTTCCACGTGGACCAAGCATCTTAAGCTTAAGAGAAGCGTAATGTGGTACCACATTAAAACAAGAGAAAGCTGTTCTTTAGAGTAGTGCTTGATAGCTGCTTCGGAATGGAGCAATGTCGAAGTCTAACTTCTCACTTCGGTAGTTGCGGGTGAACCGAATACAACCTCTAGTATTAGAGATCCCGTGGAGCGGTCCTCTGGGCCTGGTATTACTCCCTTGAAGGTAGTATTATTGTGGCTGATTTTTGTCAGGTCTATCCCCATTTTGCAGACTGTGTCCTAATATGTCAGGTTTAGGCCACTGCCACCGTCCATAAGGACTCGTGTGAGATGGTATCTGTTTATTATTGGGTCTAACACCAAGGCAGCCGATCATTCATGTCGGATGCTTGTCGGGTGATCCCTGCGATCAAAAGTGATCGAGTAGGCCAACCAGGGGTTGAACTTAGGGGTGATGGGCTCTACGACGCGTATGTCTCGGAGTGCGTGTTTGCTTCTCCTCTTCGTCACGTGGATCATGTTTACTGTTTTGACCTCTGGTGGGAATTTTTTCTGTTCTCCAATACTTTGTTAGCGAGGTTCGTCCTCGTCTTCGCTTGGTGTATCCCTCCCCTTGTGTTCGGCCTTTAGCTTACCGACCTGCTTGAAAACCCAGCATTCTGTGTGGGTGTGATTTGCAGGTTTATCGGGGGTGCCATGAATCTGACATAGTTTGTCTAGAATCTTGTTTAGGCTGGACGGTCCATCTTTGCTGCCTTTGAAAGGCTTTTTCCGCTGACCTGGTTGAGAGCCCCTGAATCCGGCATTTACCACCGTATTATCTGGGCTGTCTTCTTTATTTCGACACTTTCTTTTACTGCATCGTGGTTTTCCATTGCCATCCCTAACTTCGGATGTGCTTGGGTCGCTGGTGCTACTACGGGCTAACCAGCTATCTTCGCCTGCACAAAAGCAGGTCATTAGGCTTGTCAGAGCTGCCATTGTTCTCGGTTTTTCTTGGACGAGGTGTATGGCGAGCCATTCGTCGGGATGACTCTCCGGGCTGTTGAATTATATGACTTAAACCGTCTGCATCCGGAGGTCGGACATAGGTCCCTTGAAAATTAGCCCAAAAAGCATCCTCGAGCTCCTCCCAACTTCCAATTGAGTTTTTGGGGAGGCTTTTCAGCCAGTGCCAAGCTGGTCCTTTAAGCTTGAGGGGCAAGTACTTGATGACGTGGAGATCGTCTCCACGACCCATATGGATATGGAGGATAAAGTCCTCAATCCAGACCCCAGGGTCTGTGGTCCCGTCGTACGCCTCTATGTTCACTGGTTTGAATCCTTCTGGAAATTCATGGTCCAGCACCTCATCGGTGAAACATAGGGGGTGTGCGGCACCCCTGTATTTGGATGCGTCATGGCGTTCGGACGGTTGTGGTATTCGGTTTTGATTTTGTGCCGGAGCGCGCTTCCTATATCCATAGATGGATCTGGTCATGCTGGATTTTTGGCGCAAGTCCTCACGTAGATTGTGTGTTGACTTATGTGTGGCCTTGTTAGCCGGTCTATCGCGGTCACAAGGTGGTTGATCCGGCCGGTTGGCCATTTTATTTTTCGGCTGTGTGGGCTCTAAGGCCTCATCGTCGAATTCAGGTAATAGCTTGCGCTTTGGATAGCTCTTTGTGTGGTAACTTCCACCATACTTTTCTTCGTTGTCGAGCACTTTGTTCCACCTGCTGTTGAGCGTATTTTGTGCGGCCTTAAGCCTTTCTTCTACTTCTTCAGACTCCTCGCTGTGGCAATAAGCCTTCTGCGGAGGTTCTCTTTCTCCAAGTGCGTTTCCGGGATGATGTGTGCATCTTCATCCGGACTATTTTCCTCCCCAGAGGGGGTTTGATGAGGTTTATCCTCGGCGTCACAGTGTTCGGACATCTGATCCGTACTATGTTCGCCGTTTGCCGTATCATCATGCCCTGCCGCTGGGTCAATGTGGTCATCATTTCCTCTGGAGTCGATTGGAGTGTTATTTTCTCTTGCGCTATTATCCCTGTTTTTGCCGAGGCGGGATTTGGAGCGACGTCTAAGTCGACGTTTTGTTTGCTTCCCGAGGGAGCTATTCTTCGCTTCATCCTGCCGTTCTTCGTCATTGTTTTCTTTGAGTGTATCCACCATGTATATGTCATGTGGTGAAGTGGCGGTCCAGCGCCCTATGGGCGGTGGTTCCTGCTCGTCTCCTGCATCGTCGTACATACCGTCGATGTCTTCAGAGTCTAAGTCGAGCATGTCGGTTAAATCATTGATAGTGGCTACTAAGTGGGTGGTGGGTGGGGAGCGAATTTCTTCGTCGTCCGCATCCCATTCTTGCCAGCATAGTTCGGCCAAGGTTCTTGTCGGTGCCAAAACCGGCGGATCTCGGGTAGGGGGCCCGAACTGTGCGTCTAGGCCAGATGGTAACAGGAGGCAGGGGACACGAAGTTTTCCCAGGTTCGGGCCCTCTTGATAGAGGTAAAACCCTACGTCCTGCTTGATTAATATTTATGATATGGGTAATACAAGAGTTGATATACCACGAGATCAGAGAGGCTAAACCCTAGAAGCTAGCCTATGGTATGATTGTTGATGTGTATGTTGTCCTACGGACTAGAACCCTCTGGTTTATATAGACACCGGATAGGGTTAGGGTTACATAGAGTCGGTTACAATAGTAGGGGATCTGAACATCCATATCGCCAAGCTTGCCTTCCACGCCAAGGAAAATCCCTTCCGGACACGGGACGGAGTCTTCAATCTTGTACCTTCATAGTCTAGGAGTCCGGCTGAAGCTATAGTCTGGCTATTCGAACACCCCCTAATCCAGGACTCCCTCAGTAGCCCCCAAACCAGGCTTCAATGACGATGAGTCCGGCACGCAGATTGTCTTCGGCACTGCAAGGCTGTTTCTCCTCCAAGTTCCGTGTACCTGTTTGAAAAAAGTCCGGTTTCTTGTAGATGTTGCGCTCCTTGGCTTGTATGCCCAATAATATCAGTTTTCCACGTGCCAAACGAATATGAAAAGTCTGATTGTTTTTACGTTCACACCCCTATCCGCGTAAATGAGTTTCCCTTTTTAAGGGGATGAGGATTTAGATCCAATCCACACCTTCTCCTCTCCACGAGTGTTCATCAGAGCGCATCCGACAAAGGTCCATTCCACCATGGCCAGCCGCCGCAACTCCTCCTCTCGCCCTCCTAGCCCTAAGCCTGGATATTGGGAGAGATGTTCTACTCCGCATAGCGAGCTAGTGACGCTTCAGACCAAGGGATTTCTCCCCTCGGCCTATATGGTCCAGGTCCGAGCCGGTCTTGCCATCTACAACGGCGGAGAGCAAGCAGAGAATGCCCCTAATCCACCCAAAGGAGAGCGGGTGTGCCTTGTTCCTTAAATAAGGGGGCTCGGATTTCCCATCCACCCGTTTCTTCGGGGGCTGCTGGAGTTCTACGACCTCCACCTACATCATCTCACGCCTGCCTCAGTATTGCATATCGCGGGCTTTGTAGCCCTCTGCGAGCTGTTCTTGGGTATTGAAGCTCATTTCGGACTGTGGAAGGAGCTATTTTGCCTCGTGCCCCGTTCCAAGAAAGGGTCAATGTATCAAGTGGGCGGAGCCGAAGTATGGCGCATCGCCGGGACCGGATATCTGTCCGGAACCCCAAAGAAGGCGTCCGAAGACTAGCCCTCGGAATGGTTCTGTATAGAAGACATCTCGCTGCTGGATCCTGTCCGGATCGGCCTCCTAGAGTTTGATAATACTCCTTTAAAGAAGCGCCTAAGCTGGCATCCACGGAGCCCTCAAAGGGAAAGTGACAGGGACATCGTTTATCTCATGGGCCGAATAAGACTGTTAGCCCATTCCGGATTTACCATGATCGGAGTTACGGCCGAATGCATCATGCGGGGGGTGCAGCCGCTTCAGTACAGAAGCCACCCCATGTGGGATTTCAACGGGGAGGACAACGCCACCGCTATGGCCGTAAAGGGCGAGATTCAGTTGCCGCTCTATTAGAGATCTTGTCCACTTTGTACAAGGGAGAAAAGGAGGAATTTCTCCGCGTCAACCCACAGGGTGGATTGTCCATGCACAATCCCCCAAGCTGGGTAATTGGTCGCATTTACTTGCTCATCCGTTTAGTGTTCCCATTGTTAAATACTTAGTCTGATGACTTCAACGCAGGAACTACGTCGGGCTGTTAAGGAGATAAGCAGCCCGCCTCCACAACTCGAGGACTCAGGACGGTCTCTCGACCCGGCCTCTCAAGAGGATCCGGACATATCTGTGGAGCTGATTGATGGAGTGTTCCATCAATTGAGCGAGGACGACGCCCTGGTGGCCATTATGGCCGATTACCCAGGGCTAATCTGAACACCCCAGGTACCTGAGACCGAAGTCCCTGTACCCCAGACAGGGGTCCGTCCACGCGTGTTTAATTTCCTGATTGCAACCGAACTTTGCAGGGGAGGTTTTTGAGGCAGAAGGCCGAACCCGCGGCGGCAAACCAACCAGGGGTCGCAGGGCCCCATGGGCAGAAAAGAGGTGTAGTTCGAACCGAGGCATCAGCGCGAAGGTATGGCGCGCCCCTTTATCTCAGTTGTTATACCTTCAAGGCATATTTGACACTCGTGCCCTTTTCAGGACAAAGAGACCTCGCCGGACTATATCCGGAGAGGCTGCTAATCGCGCCTCCACCAGCCAGGCTCCAAAGCCTGGTCCGGGGGCGGAAGCGAACGCGAGGCGTGTGCCAGGCGTTCATCCGACGGAGGATGCGGACGGGTTATCTGCCACCAACTCAGAGGTGGAAAGTGCCATGAACCACAGGCGTCGCCGGACAATTCTTCGCGATGCTTTCTTCTCCCAAGAGGCATTTGATGCCTTCAATTCGGGAGATGCGCACCTCCGTGCCGCTCAAAATGGTCTAGCCAGAGCCACGGAGCAATATGTAAAAGACATACGGGTGAGAAAATTTTGGTAAATATATACGTAGCAGCAGCCCAAGAGACTGAAAACAGTTAGAATAACTGGTTTAAGGATCATTTGAAATGCAGGTTCTTACAGAAAAGAATTCCCTACTGACCCAGGAGGTGGACGAGTGCAAACACCAACTGGAGGCCGCACTGGCCGTGGCGGGGGAGCCTAAGGAGACCCCCTCTAGTAATATACATTTCGAAAGATAAGTATGTGGCGAAGCACGGCTTTTGTGCGAATATAACAAATAAAATTGCAGTTGGCACCGGATGGGGGAGAAGAATGTTCTCCAAGATGCCAACACCCGGCTGGGCGTTGAGCTAAAAGATGTTCGTGCCCAGCTGTCAGACTCCGTGAAGGAGAATCAGCGGCTTCGGCCCGGCATATTTAGTAAGTGCTTGAACGAACCTTTTAAAAGAAAGTTCGGCGGTGCCGTTGATTAACAGAGCAATATCCGTAGGTATGTTAATAGGTCGTCCTGCAGAGGAGATGCCCGGTTCTACGGGTGACCTTCTTGCCGAGCTCTTGCAATTGCTCGATCGAGTTCGACAGGCGATGCAAGGCGTCGCCCAGGTCCTGTGGCCATCCGTCTCCACACCAGAAGTTCTTGGAGAGCTTGCGGAGAAGCTGAGGGGAGCACGGCGGCGCTTTCAGTTGTGGAAGATATCAGCCTGCTGTCAAGGCACTAGGCAGGCCTGGGCCATGGTGAAGACGCGGTATTCACAGGCCGACCCCAACCATATGGCCGAGGTTGGTCCTATAGGGCCCGATGGGAAGGAGATCCCTGTGAGCTTAGTATACGGCCAAGTAGAGTTGGCCGCAAAGTATTCCCAGCAGGACTGTAAATTAGACAGCCTATTAGATGGTATTGGAGAGGAGTGCAATCAGTCAAAATGACTATGTAATTTAATTGACATTTATAATGCCTTCTAGCCGGATTTTAGATCATTTGTCATGGCCGACCTTTTTCGCTTCGGCCTCGGGACCTGACGGTCCGGAGTGTGTCCTAATTCCCATGCGGTTATATAGGAACCAGAGAATGCGTGGAGACCAGGCATAGGGGTCATTATGGCGTGAATAGACAAGTGCCCGACTAGTTATGTTATATTACATGGTTAGTAAGAAACATCTTCCAGGGAGAATAATTCCGTTAGGGGTTCCTTTCCCTGGGGGGCATACCCTAAAGTGCATGTCCATGCTGCGAAAAGAAACGCAGGAAAAACGCCTGGGGGTACATAGATAAAGAAGAAGATCATCTTTAGTCCACCGACCGAATATTCTCTTAAGAACGCTAGCTTTCGGCTTCACCCAGTCTGAGGTACACGTCCGGCTGATCCGACAGTAACAATCACAGAGGTGCTCCCTTTACCACCTAGCCGAATAATCGGGAATGTAGGGGTAAGCACAGGAGCCAGGCAACCCAGCTTGGCCAAGACTTAAGTCATATCGATGCATATAATGGTGAATAAAAGGTACATGCGGAAGCTTGACACATGTGTTAGGCATGAAGCGTGTATAAATAAGCTTATGTTTAAAGAAGCCCCCAGGTTTACTAAGCGCGGATAGCGCGTCAATTTGTGAGCCTTTAAAGGTTATAAGAGAGAGAAAAAGGGAGAAGGAGAGAAATGTAAGACGGACAGTATATAAAAAATGGACAGAGTAAGGAGACGAACACAGGATCCGGCGCTAGGCATAGAATCTTCGGAGACGGGCTGCGTTCCATGGGTTTGGCTCGAGTCGGTTATCCGATGCGTTTCGCAGGAGGTACGCTCCACCAGTCAGGACTTGGTCAATTATGAAGGGACCTTCCACTTGGGCTTGAGTTTTTCCTTTTTCTTGTCCGGTAGGCATAGAACTAATTTGCCAACGTATTAATTTTTGGCCCGTACTTCTCTGCTTTGGTATCTTCGAGCTTGCTGTTGATAGAATGCGGAATGGGCTTTCACCACATCAGGCTCCTCCTCTAATGCGTCCAAACTGTCCTGCCGATCGAGCTCGGCTTCTCTTTCCTCATACATGCGTACTCGAGGTGAGTAATGAATTGTGTCGCAAGGCAGAACTGCCTCTGCGCCGTACACCATGAAGAATGGTGTGTATTTGGTGGTGCGATTCGGCGTGGTCCGCAGCCCCCAGAGTATAGAGTCGAGCTCCTCTACCCAGTGCGTGTTAGATTCCTTGAGGGACCGCACTAGTCTGGGTTTGATGCCGCTCATGATAAGACCATTTGCACGTTCGACCTGGCCGTTAGTTTGTGGGTGATAGACGGAAGCATAATCGAGCTTTATGCCCATGTTTTTGCACTAGAGTTTTACCTCATCGGCCGTAAAGTTCGTGCCGTTATCAGTGATGATGCTATGGGGGACGCCGTAACGGTGTACGACCTCGGATATGAAGTCTATCATAGGTCCGGATTCGGCTGTCTTAACAGGCTTGGCTTCTATCCATTTGGTGAACTTATCCACCATGACCAGTAAGTATTTGTGCTTCTGGGTTCTGCCTTTAAGGGGTCCAACCATATCAAGCCCCCAAACCGCAAAGGGCCAAGTGATGGGGATAGTTTGGAGGGCGGTGGGTGGCATATGGCTTTGGTTTGCAAAGTCCTGAGGGTCTGCCCGGGCCGTCGGCCAATAAAAGCCTGTACGGAAGGCCTTGCTTACCAGGGACTGGGCTGCAGCGTGATGACCGCCTAGTCTGGCATGGATTTCAGCCAGGAGATTCCGCCCCTCCTCTTCGGAGATGCTCCTTTGAAGGACTCCGGTAGTGCTTTTCTTATAAAGCTCTCCCTCGTGGACTCTGTAGGCCTTGGATCACCGCACTATGCAGCGTGCCTCATTTTGGTCCTCGGGGAGTTCCTGCCTAGTAAGGTAGGTGAGGAATGGTTCTATCCACGGGGCGATGAAGGCCATTATTACGTGGGCTGAAGGTGTTATTTCAATGGCAGAGCCTCCGATTGTGTCAGAATGTTCGGTGTCGGGCAGTGCGGTTGGGTCCGGGCTGTTATTGTTCGGCTCCCCTTCCCATGCCACGGATGGCTTGAAAAGCCTTTCCAAGAAGATGTTGGGGGGGTACTACATCGCGTTTTGCGCTGATGCGTGCTAGGACGTCCGCCGCCTGATTATTTTCCCGGGCTATATGGTGAAATTCAAGTCCCTCGAACCGAGCTGATATTTTAAGGATGGCGTTGCGGTAAGCTGCCATTTTCGGATCCTTGGCATCGAAGTCTCCATTTATTTGGGAGATTGCGAGGTTCGAGTCCCCGCGCACCTCTAGGCGTTGGATGCCCATGGATACTGCCATCCGGAGACCATGTAGAAGGGCCTCATATTCGGCTGCAATGTTGGAGTTCGTGTACAAAATCTGTAGTACGTATTGAACTGTGTCTCCTGTGGGGGACGTCAAAACGACGCCAGCCCCCAGTCCAGCCAACATTTTGGAGCCGTCGAAATGCATGATCCAATTTGAATATGTGTCGTACTCTCTAGGGAGTTCGGCCTCCATCCATTCTGCGACGAAGTCGGCCAAAACTTGTGACTTGATGGCTCGTCGTGGCTTATAAGTTATGTCGAACGGGAGGAGCTCGATGGCCCATTTCGCAATCCGGCCCGTTGCGTCACAGTTGTTTATAATGTCATTAAGTGGTACTTCCGAGGCTACTGTTATTGAACACTCTTGAAAGTAGTGTCGTAGCTTCCGGGATGCCATGAATACCGCGTACGCAATCTTTTGATAATGCGGGTACCGTGATTTGTAGGGAGTGAGGATAGTGGACACATAATAGACTAGCCTTTGAAGGGGGAATTTGTGTCCGTCCGCTTCTCGTTCGACGAGGAGCACTGCGCTTACCACCTGATGTGTTGCTGCGGTGTACAATAGCATTGGTTCGCCGGTGTTTGGCGCGGCCAGGACTGGGTTTGTTGCCAATATGGCTTTTATTTCGTTGAGTCCGCCCGTGGTTGCGTCCGTCCATTTGAAGTGTTCGGTGCACCGAAGGAGGCGGTAAAGGGGAAGGGCCTTTTCTCCTAAGCGGGAGATAAAGCGGCTTAGAGCCGCCACACATCCGGTTAACTTTTGTATTTGTTTGAGGTCCTTTGGGATATCCAGTTGCGACGGAGCTTGGATCTTGGCTGGATGTGCTTCAATTCCTCTGCTGGATACAATGAAGCCCAAGAGCTTTCCGGCTGGAACGCCAAAAACGCATTTTTCCAGGTTGAGCTTGATGTCGTATCTTTGGAGATTGTCAAATGTGAATCTCAAGTCGTCTACTAGAGATTCAACATGTCTTGTTTTAACGACCACATCATCTACGTATGCCTCCACTATTTTACCGATCTGGCTTGCCAGACATGTCTGAATCATGCGCGGGTATGTTGTGCCGCGTTTTTGAGCCCGAAGAGCATCGTGTTGAAGCAGAATGGCCCATATGGTGTGATAAATGCCTTTGCGGCTTGGTCTGGTTCTGCCATCTTGATTTGATGGTAGCCAAAATATGCGTCGAGGAAACACAACGAATCGTGTCCCGCGCTCGCATCGATAATTTGATCGATGCGGGGGAGGGGGAAGGGATCCTTTGGGCAAGCCTTGTTAAGGTCTTTAAAATCAACACACAGGCTCCAGGATTTGATGGTACCATCACCAGGTTTGCTAGCCAGTCCGGATGTTTTATATCTCTGATGAATCCGGCCTCTAATAGCTTTGCTAGCTCCTCTCCCATAGCCTGTATCTTAGGTTCGGAAAAACGGCGGAGAGCCTGTTTGACAGGTTTGAATCCTGTTTGGATATTTAAGCTGTGCTCAGCCAGCCTGCGTGGGATTCCTGGCATGTCTGAAGGGTGCCAGGCAAAAATGTCCCAGTTCTCTCGTAGGAACTCTCGCAATGCGGCGTCGACATCAGGGTTTAATTGTGCCCTGATGGAAGCTATTTTATTATGGTCCATTGGATGGACTTGGAATTTGACTATTTCGTCCGCTGGTTTAAAGGAGGTGGATTTGGATCTTTTGTCGAGTACCACATCGTCCCTATTCACCATATAGTGCAGCGCAGTCAGCTCCTCAGCCGCTAGGGCTTCGAATAGTGCCTCGAGGGCCAGTTCGGCTGTTTTGTGTTCGGCGCAGAGTGCTTTGTCCCGTTAGGCCCGGGCATCTTGAGCTTCATGTACCCGTAATGGGGTATTGCTTGGAAAATTGTGAATGCTTCCCGCCCTATCAATGCGTGATAACCACTGCTGAACGGGGCCACGTGGAACGTGACTTCTTTGGACCTGTAATTGTCCGACGTGCTGAACACCACATCTAGTGTGATTTTTCCTGTACAGCGCGCTTCCCGACTGTGGATTATTCCTCTAAAGGTTGTGCTGCTTCGCGTGATGCGGTTCCAGTCTATATCCATTTTTTGGAGAGTTTCCTCATAGATGAGGTTCAATCCGCTGCCGCCGTCCATGAGTACCTTGGTGAGACGAAAGCCGTGTCACTTGCGTTGGTGCTTGGGCTGTTCGGAATTTAGGTTCATCACTTGCGTTGAATGTAATTGTTGTGTCACTCCATGGGTTTATTCTTGCTACTTGGTAGACTTCGGCAAGGCTGCGGAGTGTCCTTTTTCGCATGTTATTTGATGCGAAGGTCTCGAAGACTGTTAATACTGTATTAGTGTCTCTGGGGTGGCTTTCTGTGGCCTCTGGGATTAGGAGGTTTTCGCCAATTTTGGCCACCTGCCGGAGTATCCAACATGCTCTAAGGCTGTGAGTTGGTGTGGTGTCCTCTGTACTATGAATTTTACAGGGTCCATTAAGCCATCCTTCCAGTATGGTTCCATGCCCTGAAGAGGGTTTTTGCCTTTTGGGGTTTGACCCGGGTGTCTGGCGATGATGCACTCTTTTATTTTGGACTGGGGTTGCCTTAAGGGCCGGATTGTCCCAAAATTTTGTTTCGGTTTTCCGGGCGCTTTCCATCGCACAGTACTTTCGTACTATGGACGCTAATTCAATGAAGCGTGTAATATCACGGCGACTTATGGCGTTGAGTATTCCCTTGTCCATGCAATTATTGCAGAAGGATGAAATTGCGTCTTCCTCGCGGCAGCCCTTTATCCCGTGCATAACCAGGAGGAATCTGGCCCAGTAATGATGTACTGTTTCTTTGGGCTCTTGCCTGATTTGGGATAGATCGCTACTGTTCGGGTGGGTGGGTGGAATTGAATCCGAAGCCTTACCCCTTCTGAGGCTCAGAGGCCGAGGAATTTCTGATCTCAAAAGTTTGGATTCCTGGATGTCGTCCAATGAATCCAGTCCGTCGCCTGATTCTTGGTTCAGGTCTTGAGTGAAATCCTCCCCTCCGCGGACATCCGGCATGGAGGGATCGGGAATCCGGACGTAGCGAGTCCTTAGGATAGATGAAGGGTCGCTGCACTGTCCCTCTACCACGGCAACAAGATGGGTGGCTTGGGGAGAGTTAATCTCTCTCAGATCAGTTTTAGGCCCAATTTGGCCATAATCCATAGCGACTCCCAGGGCAGCGAAGCGATCCAGGAGCTCGTTTATGGAGGAAAGCTCTATTGGATTTAACTGCTCGGCAAGTTCTGAGTTGACATGAAGATTGTTTTCGATGGCTCGAGAGGTCATCATCGGCGTAGAAGCCGAACAGGTGGTCATAAGAAAATGACCTAGCCGGAGGGTTTGGCCGATAGCCAAAGCTCCCTTAGCAACGGTGCCGTCTTTAAAGACGGGGCGAGGCATCCTTCCTGATGGCGACGACACAGAGGAACTCTCAATGAAAGCACCAATGTCGGTGTCAAAACCGGCGGATCTCGGGTCGGGGGTCCTGAACTGTGCGTCTAGGCCGGATGGTAACAGGAGGCAGGGGACACGAAGTTTTACCCAGGTTCGGGCCCTCTCGATGGAGGTAAAACCCTACGTCCTGCTTGATTAATATTGATGATATGGGTAATACAAGAGTTGATCTACCACGAGATCAGAGAGGCTAAACCCTAGAAGCTAGCCTATGGTATGATTGTTGATGTGTATGTTGTCCTACAGACTAGAACCCTCCGGTTTATAGACACCGGATAGGGTTAGAGTTACATAGAGTCGGTTAAAATAGTAGGAAATCGGAACATCTGTATCGCCAAGCTTGCCTTCCACGCCAAGGAAAATCCCTTCCGGACACGGGACGGAGTCTTCAATCTAGAACCTTCATAGTCTAGGAGTCCGGCTGAAGGTATAGTCCGGCTATCCGAACACCCCCTAATCTAGGACTCCCTCAGTTCTCCTGACAAGGACAGAGACCTTAATGAATTTAGCACGTCGCCGAAAGGTGAGTGATGAAAGATGTCCGCGGAGGTGAACTCCATGATCGGCACCCAATCAGATTCGATAGGCACGGACGCAGGCGGCTCGGAGTCCGTGGCCGGGGATGAATCCAGTGGTTCGGCAACACGGCTCTCGTAAGGGGTGAAGTCAGTATCTGGCTCCATCGCCACTGAGAGTGCGGCCTCCATGGCGGGGTCTATCCCTCCATCCTTGGATGGTGCAATTTGCTCCAGATTAAGGGCCGGAGTAGTTGCAGGTGTGATCTCCCAAACACTATCCGATGGCAGAGTTACGTCATGCTCGTCGTGATTGTGCGGCGCACCTGACATGGGCTCGAATCCGTCGAAGATCAAGTCTCCGCGGATGTCGGCAGTGTATTTTAAGTTTCCGAACCTGACCTGATGGCCAGGGGCGTAGCTCTCGACCCGCTCCAGATGGCCAAGCGAGTGGGCCCGCAGTGCGAAGCCGCCGAATACGAAGATCTGTCCTGGGAGGAAAACCTCACCCTGGACCGCATCGTTACCGATGATCAAAGGAGCCATCAAGCCTTACGGTGACGGCATAGTGGAACTCTCATTGAAAGCACCAATGTTGGTGTCAAAACCGGCGGATCTCGGGTAGGGGGTCCCGAACTGTGCGTCTAAGGCGGATGGTAACAAGAGGCGGGGGACACGATCTTTACCCAGGTTCGGGCCCTCTTGATGGAGGTAATACCCTACATCCTACTTGATTGATCTTGATGATATGAGTATGAGAAGAGTTTATCTACCACGAGATCGTAGAGGCTAAACCCTAGAAGCTAGCCTATGGTATGATTGTATGTGTCCTACGGACTAAACCCTCTGGTTTATATAGACACCAGAGGGGGCTAAGGTTACACAGAGTCGGTTACAAGGGAGGAGATTTACATATCTGCATTGCCAAGCTTGCCTTCCAAGCCATGGAAAGTCCCATCCGGACACGGGATAAAGTCTTCAATATTGTATCTTCATAGTCCAACAGCCCGGCCAAAGGATATAGTCCGGCTGTCCGGAGACCCCCTAATCCAGGACTCCCTCTACGACCTAACTAACCACACAAGTCTCTAGTCCAGGTTTATCGCCTATTCGGGTTCCATCCGCGAGGAGATCCGGCCTGGGTTTCACTCACAGACCCAAACGAGTACAAATGGATAGATTGGATTTTTCTAATCATTTTTCATATATAACTCTTTGCATTTGGAGTTACAGATTAATTTTTATGATTTTTAGAAGTTAGCACTATTTCCTGGAATTTCATGAATAAAAATAAATCCAGAAGAGCCTATTACTGCGTCAGCATTGCATCCTGCTGACCTCAGCAGGTCAACTAACCCGGTCTAGGTCAAACCTGACCAGTAGGACCCATTGGTCAGTGACCCAGAAGCTAATTAACTTAATTAAAATTAGTTTAAAACTAGGACCCACATGTTAGTGACCCAGGGGGGTCAAACCCCTGGTCGACTAGGTCAAATTGCCGGCGTTTTGTCGCCGGCGACGACTAGGCACAGTGGAGGGGTGCGGGATTCGCACTTCGGCGACCAAACGAGTGGCGGAGGGCATCTATGCGTAGCTGGAGGCGAGCCGCGTCGAGTGGTGGTGGTGGTTAGTCTCGGGGTCGCCGGAAACGACGTCGGTGACGAGCTTTGCGGCTGCAGGAGTTCTGGTGAGGCCAAACTCATTGCTAGGAGGTGATGACCCACAAGTATAGGGGATCTATCGTAGTCCTTTCGATAAGTAGGAGTGTCTAACCCAACGAGGATCAGAAGGAAATGATAAGCGGTTTTCAGCAAGGTATTCTCTTCAAGTACTGAAATAAGTGGTAACAGATAGTTTTTTGATAAGATAGATTGTAACGAGCAACAAGTGACAAAAGTAAATAAAGTGCAAAAAAGGTGGCCCAATCCTTTTGTAGCAAAGGACAAGTCGGAACAAACTCTTATAATAGGAAAAGCGCTCCCGAGGACACATGGGAATATCGTCAAGCTAGGTTTCATCACGTTCATATGATTCGCGTTCGATACTTTGATAATTTTATATGTGGGTGGACAAGTGCTTGGGTGCTGTTCTTACTTGAACAAGCATCCCACTTATGATTAACCTCTATTGCAAACATCCGCAACTACAACAAAAGTATTAAGGTAAACCTAACCATAGCATGAAACATATGGATCCAAATCAGCCCCTTACGAAGCAACGCATAAACTAGGGTTTAAGCTTCTATCACTCTAGCAACCCATCATCTACTTATTACTTCCCAATGCCTTCCTCTAGGCCCAAATAATGGTGAAGTGTTATGTAGTCGATGTTCACATAACACCACTAGAGGCTAGACAACATACATCTTATCAAAATATCAAACGAATACCAAATTCACATGACTACTAATAGCAAGACTTCACCCTTGTCGTCAGGAACAAACGTAATTACTCACAAAGCATATTCATCTTCATAATCAGAGGGGTAATAATATGCATATAGGATCTGAACATACGATCTTCACTACTAGGAAAAGGCCTACTAATGGCGCACCAGTTTTGCCTACTAATGGTGCATCACTGGTGCGCCATTAGTATACCAGATACTAATGGCGCACCACCCAGTGCGCCATTAGTATAGAACACCATGCGCCATTAGTATGCCTCCCAGGGCCATATTTAACCATGTGCTTTGGCACACTAATGGCGCACTGCGGATGGATGCGCCATTAGTATACTTGGCATACTAATGGCGCACTCTGTAGTGATGCACCATTAGTATACTTGGCATACTAATGGCGCACTCTGTAGTGATGCGCCATTAGTATGAATATTAGGTTTTTTCTCTTTTCTGATTTTTGCACAGGTTACAAAATATATTATTTGATAGAATATAGTCAGTAGCACACAGCAATAGCAGATTCATCGAATACAATAGAAGATTAGTCTCCAAATACAATTCAATATATTAGTCTCCGAATTCAAAAGACCGAACGAAGATAAAACATTACAAGTCTCGAGACCGCGAGTATCGAGTTTGTCGGAAGTAATACTAATCCTAACAAGTCCTACTAACCATCATCATACAACTTCTACTCGTTATTCATAACAATTCATACGATCATCATATTGATAGTCATCGAACCAACCCTACTTAATTGTTCTTAGCACATGATATTCAGTATTAGGCATGACCTAAATACCCTATTTAAGCTAAAATAGCATAAAACAATATAGACCCTGACTCTCCATTATGGAGAATGGAGAACATCCTGTCTCCAATTCTTGCGCTTCGCTTCCTTTTGCTTCCAAGAAGCTCCTTACGACTGTCCATACATTTTTTCCATCCTTTGATTTTCATGTCTCCACTTCTTTTAGAAATCTCGTATGGAAAGTTGAGATTCGTAGGACGACCTGGCTGTATGTTCAAAACATTAACACTACCTTTCTGATACATCATATGAGGCACACAATTCTCTGGTATTATCTGTTGAAAACATAGTAATAACTTCATAGTTAGCAATGACGTACTAGTTTTAGAAGTATGCAAAAGATGCACGGATGTCATAATTGTAAAAATCTTACCAGGGTATCTCCATGGTAGTTACCGTAATTGAACACATGCACTAGTGGCACGTATTTACCATAATGTTGAGGAGTTTGATTGTGGATAATGTAATTCTCAATGTCAGTACAAAATCCGACCAGATGATTTTTCTCCTTGTAAGTTGTTAATTCAGAGCCATCGGTGTAGTGGGTTTTGTCTACCATCTCCCGCACATTCTTTGAACAATAAAAATAAGTTGTCAATGGAAATAAGCTATCAACTATTTTGAAATAAACAATATAAATTAGCTAATAACTATGTTTAAGAAACTCACATAGCGGTAGAACTGGAGGCGTATCAACAAGGACCCAAATGTCCATATTGTCTTGGTTGATGTCAGGATTACCAAGATCCATGGTGATAAGCATACCCTCATCAAAACCATACATCTTGCAAAATGCTTCCCAATTTTTGCAACCAAAATGGGTTACACTCTCAAAATTATATAGATTTACTTCAAAGTCCACATCGTGATGAGTCCTTAGGTGAATTTTCTTTGTTTCAGAAATTTCATGGTCTTCAAAATCCATCCTCTCCAAGACATAGCGTCTTGCATGGCATGGGATAAGCTATACTTGAATTGTAAAAGATGAAAATTACACGTTGAAATAGTTGAAGTCATGCTTAATTATGAAAATAACACTTGTCGTCGTTGTGTACCGTTTCAACTTCGAAGGTCTCCTCGAGCTTAATGCTGAAGCGCCAATCATCGTCCAGGCGAGGCATGTCGCATAGACCTCGATCGTCGTGGCACCAGTCGCACTCCGCCGGGAGACTTTCGTCGTCCCTTTTGTCATCCGATGATGATGACGACATATCCTACGTTCATAATTCAAAACTACATCATTTAGGGTTTGTTGACACCGAGGCATCCTAAAAGCTAAGCTTTTATCATTTAGGCTTTATCGACGCTGAGGCACCCTAAAAGCCTAAGCTTTCATCATTTAGGTTCTTATCGACACCGAGGCATCCTAAAAGCCAAGGTGTTATCATTTAGGGTTTGTCGACGTCGAGGCACCCTAAAAGCCTAAGCTTTCATCATTTAGGTTTTGTCGACGCCGAGGCACCCTAAAAGCCTAAGCGTACATCATTTAGGTTCTCATCGACACCGAGGCACCCTATAGAAGCCAAGTTAAGTTTTCATCATTTAGGGTTTATCGATGCCGAGGCACCCAAGGTTGGGCCTAATCACTTGGCACTAATCACTTGGCTCTATTGCCACCTATGTTGGGTTTATCATCTAGGGTTTATCAATGCTAACGAGAATTCTAAGTTGGGCCTAATCACTTGGCTCTATTGCCACCTATGGTTTAATGCAGCAAGAATGGCGGGGCAGTTGATCCTACTTAACTATGTACTAAGATACCCCGGCCAATGCATTAGTCGGAAGTACCCCATATGTCCTATTTTTAGCAAAGTCATGCTAAAATTCACGGAAAATTTCGGCATGACCTTTGCTGAAAATAGGACATATGGAGTACCCGAATTTGCCGGAACGGAAGTTAATCGACATTCCGGCAAACTCAAGGGCCTCTTAGGGTACCTGCAAATTCATCACGACACAATGGTCGGAGACAAAACCCAGCCACTGATCATATGGTCCTCTGCTTTCATATGGAAAAAAATCAGCTCAACTTATGTGAGCTTCCATTCCAGATATAATAGGTCACCAAACAAAAAATCATCCAGATATAATGGTACAGCAAAGAAACAGCTTAATCCATGCCTCAACTTATGAACAGTCATTACTTCAAATACAAAAGAAGGAACAATTTATTTGTGACATAGTTACAAATGATGACAGAATAAAGCAACACCCTGCACTAGCCTAAAAACAAGTGAAGTTTCACCCATATAAGAACAACTTTATAAAATCAGAGAAGTTGCTAAATTTTTTGTATCCTTCATATACACTGGAGTACAATGCTTTATAATGTTCCATCATCATTACAGAAAATTGACAATTGTCCATAACAGTTAACTGGAATTTTTGCCTCATAGCTTGGGTGGTTTAAGTACTAGGAGACTTTGTAATGTGCAGTATAGGTGCAGTAACAGGCAATAAAACAGTTACTCCAACTTAACGAAAACAGAAAATAGAAAACTGGAGTACTCAACTTGGTACAGGCAACTTAATTTACTTGAATTCAGGGTACATGCAACTTAACAAAACCCCCAACTTGGTAGAACTAATATAGCCCCTTAAAAATTGATTATGATCAAGTTAGGTCTACTTAACGAAACCCTCAACTCGGTAGAACTAATATAGCGCCATATGCAACAATTGATTATGATTATTCAGGAGTATTTCACTCGAAGACAAGTGAAGCTACAACATTGTACTCAAGTTAAATCAGGGTATAGTAAGCCTGAATTTCAGGATACAGTAAGTTTGATTTTAAAGATAAAACACAAATAAAGTTCAGTATAAATCATCACAGGAGTCTTGCTTCAAAATGTGCATGCAGGATTCTATGTTCGCCTCTGTTTTTGAGTGGCTCGACTAGTTGCAACTACTCGTCGAGTTGCACTGGCAGGGTTGACTCAGCCCGACGACTGTCGAGCGACTACTCTCGACTAGTCACGACTAGTTGTGTTTTCTGGGTTGAGCGACTCAATTTTTTTGGGCCCCATCTGTCATATGTTTTTTACTGTATCAAACCACCCCTTGGAAACCTAGATCGAACATGTTCCCCTCCCCCGGACCCAACCCTTTCCTAGGCAGCCGCCGCTGCCGCCCATGGTTGCTGGCTTGCTGCTCCTCCCTTGGTTGTTGTTGTTGCTGGTCTGCTCCTCCCCTCCTCCCATGGTTGCTGCTACTGGTCCACTCCTCCCCTCATCCCATGGTTGCTGCTGCTGTTGGTCTGCTCCTCCTCTCCTCCCCTGGTTGCTGCCCTCGACCTCCCCTGGTTGCTACTATACAAATTTCTTACTAATATGTTCCCTGGATAATTCCAATTCCTCGAGAACATGAATAAAATCAAAATTATCCAGAGGTATAGCAATACCCATCATTGATTCTCTAAACGTAATCTCCTTAGCTACTTAATTCCCCAACCCTAGCTACTTAATTCTCCAACCCCTTTTCTTGTCCAAAATTCTCCAACCCCTAACACTAGAACACATCAGAAGGAAATCAAGAGGGGGAAGAGGGGGAAGCGGCTCGGGTGCTCATTGGGGAGGTCGAGGGCGACTCGGGGTAGCCGTAGCTAGTCGAGGAGGCACGAATTCGGCGTCAAGCGGTGGCGATGGTGGCCGAGGCGGAGGAAATGGGCGGGCGTCCGAGGGCGTCCGAGGAGGCGCGGGGGCGACGACGGAGACGGAGGCGCGGGGGCGGCAGCGGCGTGGGGGCGGCGACGGAGACGGAGGCGCGGGGGCGGCGGCGGCATGGGGGCGGCGATGGAGACGGAGGCGCGGGGGCGGTGGTGGTGTGGGGGAGGTGATGGAGACGGAGGTGTAGGGCATGGGTCGGGGCAGCGGGGGGAATTAGGTAGGGGGCGAGGGAGAGGGAGGAAGGGGATCTGGCGAGAGTGAGGGAATTAGCTATGGGGGAATCTTACTAATGGCGCACCCACCGTCGATGCGGCATTAGTAATCTTTTTTTACATAGCAATGGCGCACCAGGCAGAGGTGCACCATTAGTAATCTTTTTTTTACATAGCAATGGCGCACCAAGCAGAGGTGCGCCATTAGTAATCTTTTTTTATATATAGCAATGGCGCACCCGCCAGAGGTGCGCCATAAGTAACTTTTTTGTTGCATGTAATAATTTTTTAGAAAATGAATATGAATATGAAACAGTAATATTTTTTTATAAAAACAGTAATAATTGTTGTTTAACAACAATTGTAGTCTACACTTTATTATTATTATTTTTTAAAAAATGAAGAG
>NC_057812.1:700122839-700124096 GCF_018294505.1 Triticum aestivum | reverse complement strand
TCAGCGGCGGTGGTGGAGCGGGGGAGGGTGCGGTGGGTCGTCACCGGCGGTGGAGCTAGCGGGGGAGGGTGCGGCTGGGATCGAGATCGAGATGGAGGGGGAATCAAGATCGAGATGGAGGGGGATCGAGATCGAGTGTCCTCATGAATATTCAATATTTTATCATATTGAATATGAAAAAATATCATCAAATTTGAAAAAATATTCATGAATTCAAAAAGTGCCCATGAAATTTAAAAATATTCATGATATCAAAAAGTGCCCATGAAATACAACCAAGAAATGAAGACTACAATTTAAATACAGTCGATCTTAGCTAGATATCTGTTCATAATCTTCTTGCCCTTCTTTTTCGCAAATGGAGTTCTTCTATGGAACGGACGTCCTTTAGGTAGGGTGGTCCAGCTTCTTCTTGTGGTGTATGTTGCTACTTCATCGTCGTCGTCATGTTCGATCTTCGGGTCGCCGTACTTGTCGAAGTCTTGCTCATTGGCTACTCCATCCATTCTGATGACCTTCCTTTTGCCTCTCCTCACGACAACACGACTGGGCTTTGACAGGTCGGTAATGAAGAAGCATTGGTCCACTTGGGAAGCCAGTACCCATGGCTCATTTTTCACGGTGATGTTTGCGCCCGCGGTCTTGGATTTGGCTTCGGGTATAACTATGGTGGTGAAATACCGGTCTTCTTTTAGGACGCTCTTGGCCCATCTGACACGGAACATCGAGACCTTCTCTCCAGCATAGCTCAGCTCCCAGATCTCCTTGATCCTTCCGTAGTATCTGTCCTTGTCGTTACCGGTGTAGGATTCCATCGTTACCCTGGAGTTCTGATAACCATCGCTCTTCATGTCCTTGTCCTCGGTGTAGAATGTGTAGCCGTTGATATCGTACGCCTCATAGGTCATCAGGTTGTGCTCGGCGCCCTGTGACAAGGCGAATATGAGTTGTTCTTCCGTGGAAGAATCCTCATGTAAAGGGTACGACAGAAGCTTCTGCTTGAATTCGGATGTAACTTTTCGAGTAGATGATTTTTCATATAAAAAACTTTTTCATCCGAGTTCGTACGCAAAAGTTATGCGCATTTTACAAATTCTCGAGAGATTTCGCAAATAAAGTCGATATTCATATTTGTAAATTTTCACAACAACTAGACCACATATCACATGGGAAACTCATTTTCTTCTATCTTTTGACATTTCCATCATTTTTGTTTATTTTTTTTAACTGTAAAGGCGGTCCACGGGGTCATTTTTG
>NC_057812.1:700050057-700122311 GCF_018294505.1 Triticum aestivum | reverse complement strand
ACCGTGGGAGTGGTGCGCCATTACTAGTTCAACTAGTAATGTCGCACCGTGGGAGTGGTGCGCCATTACTAGTTCAACTAGTAATGGCGCACCGTGGGTGTGGTGCGCCATTACTAGTTCAACTAGTAATGGCGCACCACTCCCACGGTGCGCCATTAGTAGTTTTGAAAAAAAATTAAAAGAAGTTTTTTACTAATGGCGCACCAACACATGGTGCGCCATTAGTATATAGTAATGGCGCACCACATTTCTGGTGCGCCATTAGTGTCAATTCCATCTATAGCCCTTTTCCTAGTAGTGCTTCCACCAAATAAACCAACTAGCATCAACTACAAGGAGTAATCAACACTACTAGCAACCTACTAGCACCAATCCCGAACTTTGAGACAAGAATTGGATACAAGAGATGAACTAGGGTTTGGAGATGAGATGGTGCTAGTCAAGATGTTGATGGAGATTTCCCTCTCCCAATGAGAGGAGCATTGGTGATGACGATGGCGATGATTTCCCCCTCCCGGAGGGAAGTATCCCCGGCAGAACAGCTCTGCCGGAGCTCTAGATTGGATCCGCCAAGGTTCCGCCTCGTGGCGGCGGAGTCTCGTCCCGAAAAGTTCCTCCTTATTTTTTTCTCATCGAAAGACTTCATATAGGAGAAGATGGACGTCGGAGACCCACCAGGGGGCCCATGAGGTAGGGGGCGCGCCCTAGGGAGGGGGCGCCACCCACACTCATGAGCAGGGTGTGGGCCCCCTGGCCTTCATCTTTGGCGAGGATTTTTATTTATTTGTTTTAAGATGTTCCGTGGAGTTTCAGGACTTTTGGAGTTGGGCAGAATAGGTCTCTAATATTTGCTCTTTTTCCAGCCCAGAATTCCAGCTATCGGCATTCTCCCTCCTTATGTAAACCTTGTAAAATAAGAGAGAATAGCCATAAGTATTGTGACATAAAGTGAAATAATAGCCCATAATGCAATGAATATCGATATAAAAACATGATGCAAAATGGACATATCAACTCCCCCAAGCTTAGACCTTGCTTGTCCTCAAGCGAAAAGCCGATAACAATAAATATGTCCTCATGTTTAGAGGTAGAGGCGTCGATAAAAATAAAATACAGACATGCATGAAGGCATCCTGATTATTCTCATAATAGCAACATATATAGATTTTGTCATATGATTACTTATGTTCAAGTGATGATCTATTCACAATGCAAAAGTATAAATTGTAAACCTTATTGGGCTCCGACAAACTATAATCTCAGTCATTGAAGCAATTGCAATTTATCATAACATCGGAAAGAGTCTATGTCAGAGCTAAAAAGCAAGTCCACATACTCAACTATCATTTAGTCCTCCATAATTGCTAATACTCACGCAATACTTGTGGTTACGGAGTTCTAATCGGACACAGAGAAAGATAGGGGCTTATAGTTTTGCCCCACAACCTTTTACCTCAAGGGTAATGTCAACAATAATGGTGCATGCTCCCCTGCATCCAATTAGATATATATCATGTTCTTTCCAACATGCTAAGCTTGCCAAAGGATAAATGAAAAAGGAAAGGTGAAGATCACCATGACTCTTGCATAAGGTAGAAGATAATAATAAAGATAGGCCCTTCCCAGAGGGAAGCAGAGGTTGACATGTGCTTTTATGGTTGGATGCACAAAATCTCAATGCGAAAGAACGTCACTTTATATTGCCCCTTGTGATATGAACCTTTATTATGCAGTTCGTCGCTTTTATTACTTCCACATCACAAGATCGTATAAAGCTTATTTCTCCCACACCAATCAATCATACATGTTTAGAGCAATTTTTATTGCTTTGCACCGATTACAACTTACTTGAAGGATCTTACTCAATCCATAGGTAGATATGGTGGACTCTCATGGCAAAACTGGTTTAGGGATTTTGGAAGCACAAGTAGTATTTCTACTTAGTGCTGAGAATATGGCTAGCATGAGGGGAAAGGCAACCTCAACAAGTTAGAGGATCCATGACAACATACTTTATCTCAGATATAATAAAGGCATAACTCATTACATTGTCTTCCTTGTCCAACATCAACTCTTTAGCATGTCATATTTTAATGAGTGCTCCCAATCATAAAGGATGCCAACGATAATATATCTATATGTGAAAACCTCTCTTTCCTTATTACTTCCTATTAATTGCAACGATGACCAAAGCTATGTCTGCCAACTCCCAACAACTTTTAATCATCATACTCTTTCTATGTGAAGTCATTACTCTCAATAATATCAATATGAACTCTTTGTTTCTTTTTATTCTTTTTCTCTTTTCTTTTATTCACCCAAGATCATGGCAAAATAATCAAGCCCTTGACTCAACACTAATCTTTATTATATATAGCTCACAGACTCGATTACAAAGAGAGATCATAAAGCAAAACTCAAAACTAGATCATGCCATAAACTTTATTCTACTAGATCAAGATACCACTAATAGGATCGAACTAAGAAAAACGGTAAAGATAGGAGTTGTGATTGTGATACGATACCGGGGCACCTCCCCCAAGCTTGGCAGTTGCCAAGGGGAGTGCCCATACCCATGTGATTATATCTCCTTTATTGTCGGTGTAATATTCTTGGCGATCATTCCCCTCAGGATGCGGTTCTCCTCCTTGAGCTTATTGACTTGCTGTTTGAGGTCTATTATTTCCTTACGAAGCTTTCCTGTGACAGCTAAAGCTCCTTGCACCCACGGGTGTTGCATAGCTGCAGGAGAACAAGTGACACTCCTCTTCATATTTTCATAAGAAAGAAATCTAACATTAGAAGGGATAACCGAATTTGGAATAGCTGAGCTTTGTAGTTCCCCCATCGTGAACCCAGCTCGGAGGTGAGAGGTGACTTCTTCGTCCTCCATGGCATCTACTATCATCAAGTCAGCCTCCATCTCTTCCTCCGTTGCTGGCCCAAAGTGGTCAGCGTCGCTGAGGGAGTCCTGGATTAGGGGGTGTTCGGATAGCCAAACTATACCTTCAACCGGACTCCTAGACTATGAAGATACAAGATTGAAGACTCCGTCCCGTGTCCAAAAGGGACTTTCCTTGGCGTGGAAGGCAAGCTTGGCGATACGGATGTTCAGATCTCCTACCATTGTAACCGACTCTATGTAACCCTAACCCTCTCCGTTGTCTATATAAACCGGGGGGTTTTAGTCCGTAGGACAACATACACATCAACAATCATACCATAGGCTAGCTTCTAGGGTTTAGCCTCTCTGATCTCGTGGTAGATCTACTCTTGTACTACCCATATCATCAATATTAATCAAGCAGGATGTAGGGTTTTACCTCCATCGAGAGGGCCCGAACCTGGGTAAAACTTCGTGTCCCTTGCCTCCTCTTACCATCCGGCTTAGACGCACAGTTCGGGACCCCCTACCCGAGATCCACCGGTTTTGACACCGACATTGGTGCTTTCATTGAGAGTTCCTCTGTGTCGTCGCCGTCAGGCCCGATGGCTCCTACGATCATCAATGGTGATTGAGCGAGTCATGGATTAGGGGGTGTTCGGATAGCCAAACTATACCTTCAAGCCGGACTCCTGGACTATGAAGATACAAGATTGAAGACTCCGTCCCGTGTCCGAAAGGGACTTTCCTTGGCGTGGAAGGCAAGCTTGGCGATACGGATGTTCAGATCTCCTACCATTGTAACCGACTCTATATAACGCTAACCCTCTCCGGTGTCTATATAAACCGGAGGGTTTTAGTCTGTAGGACAAAATACACATCAACAATCATACCATAGGCTAGTTTCTAAGGTTTAGCCTCTCTGATCTCGTGGTAGATCTACTCTTCTACTAGCCATATCATCAATATTAATCAAGCAGGACGTAGGGTTTTACCTCCATCGAGAGGGCCCGAACCTGGGTAAAACTTCGTGTCCCTTGCCTCCTGTTACCATCCGGCCTAGACGCATAGTTCGGGACCCCCTACCCGAGATCCGCCGGTTTGGACACCGACATTGGTGCTTTCATTGAGAGTTCCTCTGTGTCGTCGCCATCATGAAGGATGCCTCACCCCGTCTTTAAAGACGGCACCGTTGCTAAGGGAGCTTTGGCTGTCGGCCAAACCCTCCGGCTAGGTGGTTTTCTTATGACCACCTGTTCGGCTTCTGCGCCGACGATGACCTCTCGAGCCATCGAAAACAATCTTCATGTCAACTCGGAACTTGCCGAGCAGTTAGATCCAATAGAGCTTTCCTCCATAAATGAGCTCTTGGATCGCTTCGCCGCCCTGGGAGTCGCTACAGATTACAACCAGATTGGGCCTAAAACCGATCTGAGAGAGATTAACTCTCCCCAAGCCACCCATCATGTCACCGTGGTAGAGGGACAGTACGGCGACCCTTCATCTAAGGACTCGCTACGTCCAGATTCCCGATCCCTCCAAGCCGGATGTCCGCGGAGGGGACGATATCACTCAGGACCTGAACTTAGAATCAGGCGACTGACTGGATTCATTGGACGACATCCAGGAATCCAAATTTTCAAGTTCGGAAATTCCTCGGCATCTGAGCCTCAGAAGGGGTAAGGCTTCAGATTTAATTCCACCCACCCACCCGAACATTAGTGATCTATACCAAATCAGGCAAGAGCCCAAAGAAACAGTACATCATTACTGGGCCAGATTCCTCCTGGTTATGAATAGGATAAAGGACTGCCGCGAGGAAGACGCGATTTCATTCTTCTGCAATAATTGCATGGACAAGGGAATACTCAATGCCATAAGTCGCCGTGATATTACACGCTTCGCTAACTTAGTGTCCATAGTACGAAAGTACTGTGCAATGGAAAGCGCCCGAAAAACTGAAACAAAATTTTGGGACAATCCGGCCCTTAAGGCAAGCCCAGTCCGAAATAAAAGGGTGCATCATCGCCAGATACCCAGGTCAAACACCAAAAGGCAAAAACCCTCTATAGGGCATGGAACCGTACTGGAAGGATGGCTTAATGGACCCTGTAAAATTCATAGTACAGAGGACGCCACACCAACTCACAGCCTTAGAGCATGTTGGATACTCTGACAGGTGGCCAAAATTGGCGAAACCCTCCTAATTCCGAAGGCCACAGAAAGCCACCCCAGAGACACCAATACGATATTAACAGTCTTCGAGACCTTCGCATCAAATAATATGCGAAAAAGGACACTCCGCAGCCTTGCCGAAGTCTACCAAGTAGCAACAATAAACCCATGGAGTGACACGGCCATCGCCTTTAACGCCAGTGATGAACCTAAATTCCGAACAGCCCGAGCACCAGCTGCATTGGTCCTCAGTCCAATAGTGGACGGCTTTCGTCTTACCAAGGTACTCATGGACGGCGGCAGCAGATTGAACCTCATTTATGAGGAAACTCTTCAAAAAATGGATATAGACTGGAACCGCATCATGCGAAGAAGCACAACCTTTAGAGGAATAATCCCCAGTCGGGAAGCGCGCTGTACAGGAAAAATCACACTAGATGTGGTGTTCGGCACACCAAACAATTACAGGTCTGAAGAGGTCACGTTCCATGTGGCCCCGTTCAATAGCGGTTATCACGCTTTGCTAGGGCGGGAAGCATTCACAATCTTCCAAGCAATACCCCATTACGGGTACATGAAGCTCAAGATGCCCGGGCCTAATGGGATCATCACTCTCGCTAGTGATCCGCACATAGCACTCCACGCCGAAAACAAGACAGCCGCACTGGCCCTCGAGGCACTATCCGAAGCCCTAGCGGCTGAGGAGCTGACTGCGTTTCACTCTACGGTGAATAAGGACGATGTGGTACTCGACAAAAGATCCAAATCCACCTCCTTTAAACCAGCGGACGAAATAGTCAAATTCCAAGTCCATCCAACGGACCCTAATAAAACAGCTTCCATCGGGGCATAGTTAAACCCTGATGTCGACGCCGCATTGCGAGAGTTCCTACGAGAGAACTGGGACATTTTCGCCTGGCACCCTTCAGACATGCCAGGAATCCCACGCAGGCTGGCCGAGCACAGCTTAAATATCCAAACAGGATTCAAACCTGTCAAACAGGCTCTCCGGCGTTTTTCTGAACCTAAGAGACAGGCTATGGGAGAGGAGCTAGCAAAGCTATTAGAGGCCGGATTCATCAGAGATATAAAACATACGGACTGGCTAGCAAACCTGGTGATGGTACCAAAGAAGGACAAATCCTAGCGCCTGTGTGTTGATTTTAAAGACCTTAACAAGGCTTGCCCAAAGGATCCCTTCCCCCTCCCCCGCATCGATCAAATTATCGATGCGACCGCAGGACACAATTCGTTGTGTTTCCTCGACGCATATTCTGGCTACCATCTAATCAAGATGGCAGAACCATACCAAGCCGCAACAACATTTATCACACCATACGGGCCATTCTGCTTCAACACGATGCCCTTCGGGCTCAAAAACGTCGGCGCAACATATCAGCGCATGATTTAGACATGTTTGGCAACCCAGAGTGGTAAAACAGTGGAGGCGTGCGTAGATGATGTAGTCGTCAAAACAAGACATGTTGAATCTCTAGTAGACGACTTGAGGCTCACATTTGATTATCTCCGAACATACGACATCAAGCTCAACCCGGAAAAATGCGTTTTCGGCGTTCCAGCTGGAAAGCTCTTGGACTTCATTGTATCCAGCAGAGGAATTGAAGCAAATCCAGCCGAGATCTGAGCTCTATCGCAACTAGATATCCCAAAGGACCTCAAACAAATACAAAAGTTAACCGGATGTCTGGCGGCTCTAAGCCGCTTTATCTCCCGCTTGGGAGAAAAGGCCCTTCCCCTTTACCGCCTCCTTCGGCACACCGAGCACTTCAAATGGACAGACGCAGCCACGGCCGGACTCAACGAAATAAAAGCCATACTGGCAACAAACACAGTCCTGGCCGGGCCAAACACCGGCGAACCAACGCTATTGTACATCGCAGCAACACATCAGGTTGTAAACACAATGCTCGTCGTCGAACGAGAAGCGGACGGACACAAACTCCCCCTTCAAAGGCCTGTCTATGATGTGTCCACTATCCTCACTCCCTGCAAATCACGGTACCCGCATTATCAAAAGATTGCGTACGTGGTATTCATGGCATCTCGGAAGCTACGACACTACTTTCAAGAGTGTTCAATAATAGTAGCCTCGGAAGTACCACTTAACGACATTATAAACAATCGTGACACAACGGGCCGTTTTGCGAAATGGGCCATCGAGCTCCTCCCGTTCGACATAACTTATAAGCCATGACGAGCCATCAAGTCACAAGTTTTGGCCAACTTAGTCGCAGAATGGACGGAGGCCGAACTCCCTAGAGAGTACGGCACAAATTCAAATTGGATCATGCATTTCGACGGCTCAAAAATGTTGGCTGGACTGGGGGCTGGCATCGTTTTGACGCCCCCCATAGGATACACAGTTCAATACGTACTACAGATTCTGTACACGGACTCCAACAATGCAGCCGAATATGAGGCCCTTCTACATGGTCTCCGGATGGCAGTATCCATGGGCATCCGACGCCTAGAGGTGCGCGGGGACTCGAACCTCGCAATCTCCCAAATAAATGCAGACTTCGATGCCAAGGATCCGAAAATGACAGCTTACCGCAACGCCGTCCTAAAAATGTCAGCTTGGTTCGAGGGACTTGAATTTCACCATATAGCCCGGGAAAATAATCAGGCGGCAGATGTCCTGGCACGCATCAGCGCAAAACGCGATGTAGTCCCCCCCAACATCTTATTGGAAAGGCTTTTCAAGCCATCCGTGGCATGGGAAGGGGAGCCGAACAATAACAGCCCGGACCCAACCGCACTGCCCGACACCGAACATTCTGACACAATCGGAGGCTCTGCCATTGAAATAACACCTTCAGCCCACGTAATAATGGCCGTCATCGCCCCGTGGACAGAACCATTCCTCGCCTACCTTACTAGGCAGGAACTCCCCGAGGACAAAAATGAGGCACGCTACATAGTGCGGCGATCCAGAGCCTACAAAGTCCACGAGGGAGAGCTTTATAAGAAAAGCACTACCAGAGTCCTTCAAAGGTGCATCTCCGAAGAGGAGGGGCGGAATCTCCTGGCTGAAATCCATGCCGGACTCGGCGGTCATCATGCTGTAGCCCGTTCCCTGGTAAGCAAGGCCTTCCGTACAGGCTTTTATTGGCCGACGGCCCGGGCAGACACTCAGGACTTAGTCCAACGATGCACCGACTGCCAGCTCTTTGCAAACCAAAGCCATATGCCACCCACCGCCCTCCAAATTATCCCCATCACTTGGCCCTTTGCGGTCTGGGGGCTTGATATGGTTGGACCCCTTAAAGGCGGAACCCACAAGCACAAATACTTACTGGTCATGGTGGATAAGTTCACCAAATGGATAGAAGCCAAGCCTGTTGAGGCGGCCGAATCCGGACCTGTGATAGACTTCATATCTGGGGTTGTACATCGTTAAGGCATCCCCCACAGCATCATCACTGATAATGGCACGAACTTTACGGCCGATGAGGTAAAACTCTGGTGCAAAAACATGGGCATAAAGCTCGATTATGCTTCCATCTATCACCCACAAACTAACGGCCAGGTCGAACGTGCAAATGGTCTCATGATGAGCGGCATCAAACCCAGACTAGTGCGGTCTCTCAAGGAATCTAACACGCACTGGGTAGAGGAGCTCGACTCCGTACTCTGGGGGCTGCGGACCACGCCGAATCGCACCACCGGATACACACCATTCTTCATGGTGTACGGCGCAGAGGCAGTTCTGCCTTGCGACATAATTCATGACTCACCTCGAGTGCGCATGTACGAGGAAAGAGAAGCCGAGCTCGATCGGCAGGGCAGTTTGGACGCATTAGAGGAGGAGCGTGACGTGGCGAAAGCCCGTTCCGCATTCTATCAATAGCAAGCTCGAAGATACCAAAGCAGAGAAGTACGGGCCAAAAATTACAACGTTGGTGAATTAGTTCTACGCCTGCCAGACAAGAAAAAGGACAAAATCAAGCCCAAGTGGGAAGGTCCCTTCATAATTGACCAAGTCCTGACTGGTGGAGCGTACCGCCTGCGAAACGCATCGGATAACCGACTCGAGCCGAACCCATGGAACACAGCCCGTCTCCGAAGATTCTATGCCAAGCGCCGGATCCTGTGTTCGTCTCCTTACTCTGTCCATTTTTTATATACTGCCCGTCTTACATTTCTCTCCTTCTCCCTTTTTCTCTCTCTTATAACCTTTAAAGGCTCACAAATTGACGCGCTATCCGCGCTTAGTAAACCTGGGGGCTTCTTTAAACATAAGCTTATTTATACACGCTTCATGCCTAACACATGTGTCAAGCTTCCGCATGTACCTTTTATTCACCATTATATGCATCGATATGACTTAAGTTTTGGCCAAGCTGGGTTGCCTGGCTCCTGTGCTTACCCCTACATTCCCGATTATTCGGCTAGGTGGTAAAGGGAGCACCTCTGTGATTGTTACTGTCGGATCAGCCGGACGTGTACCTCAGACTGGGTGAAGCCGAAAGCTAGCGTTCTTAAGAGAATATTCGGTCGGTGGACTAAAGATGATCTTCTTCTTTATCTATGTACCCCCAGGCGTTTTTCCTGCGTTTCTTTTCGCAGCATGGACATGCACTTTAGGGTATGCCCCCCAGGGAAAGGAACCCCTAACGGAATTATTCTCCCTGGAAGATGTTTCTTACTAACCATGTAATATAACATAACTAGTCGGGCACTTGTCTGTTCACGCACTAATGACCCCTACACCTGGTCTCCACACATTCCCCGGTTCCTATATAACCGCATGGGAATTCGGATACACTCCGGACCGTCAGGCCCCGAGGTTGAAGCGAAAAGGTCGGCCATGACAAATGATCTACAATCCGGCTAGAAGGCATTATAAATGTCAATTCGATTACATAGTCATTTTGACTGATTGTATTCCTCTTCAATACCGTCTAACAGGCTGTCTAATTTAAAGTCCTGTTGGGAGTACTTTGCGGCCAACTCTACTTGGCCATACACTAAGCTTACAGGGATCTCCTTCCCATCGGGCCCTATAGGACCGACCTCGGCCATGTGGTTGGGGTCAGCCTTTGAGTACCGCGTCTTCACCATGGCCCAGGCCTCCCTAGCGCCTTGACGGCAGGCTGATATCTTCCACAATTGGAAGCACCGCCGTGCTCCCTTTAGCTTCTCCGCAAGCTCTCCAATACCTTCGGGCATGGAGACGGATGGCCACAGGGCCTGGGCGACGCCTCGCATCGCCTGCCGAACTCGATCGAGCAGTTGCGAGAGCTCGGGAAGAAGGTCACCCGTAGAACCAGGCATCTCCTCCGTCGGACGACCTGTTAACACACCTACAAACATTGTTCTGTCAATCGACTTCCCCGCCGAACTTTCTTTCAAATGGTTCGTTCAAGCACTTACTAAATATGCCGCGCCGAAGCCGCTGATTCTCCTTCACGGAGTCTGATAGCTGGGCACGAACATCTTTCAGCTTGACGCCCAGCCGGGTGTTGGCATCTTGGAGAATGTTATTCTCCCCATCACCTTTAATAGCACCCTCTCACCAGCCTTTAGCTAGCGTAGGAGATGTTGCTTTTCCAGATTCAATCCGGCGCCATCTGCAATTTTATTTGTCAGTTTCGCACCAAAGTCGTGCTTCGCAAAATACTTATCTTTCGAAATGTATATTACCAGAGGGGGCCTCCTTAGGCTCCCCTGCCGTGGCTAGTGCGGCCTCCAGTTGGGCTTTGCACTCTTCCAGCTCCTGGGACAGTAGGGAATTCTTTTCAAGTCTCGGGGGCTACTGCTACATATATATTTACCAAAATTTTCTTACCCGTATGTCTTTTACGTATTGCTCCGTGGCTCTGGCTAGACCATTTTGAGCGGCACGGAGGTGCGCATCTCCTGAATTGAAGGAATATAATGCCTCTTGGTAGAAGCAAGCGTCGCGAAGAATTGTCCGGCGATGCCTGTGGTTCATGGCACTTTCCACCTCAGAGTTGGTGGCAGACAACCCGTCCGCATCCTCCGTCGGAGGAACGTCCGGCACGTGCCTTGCGTTCGCCTTCGCCCCCGGACCAGGCTTTGGAGACTGGCTGGTGGAGGCGCGATTGGCAGCCTCTCCGGATATAGTCGGGCGAGGTCTCTTTGTCTTGGAGAGGGCGCGAGTGTCAAATGTGCCTCGAAGGTGTAACAACTGGGATAGAGGGGCGCGCCATACCTTTGCGCTGATGCCTTGGTCCGGACTGCACCTCTTTTCTGCCAACGGGGCCCTGCGGCCCCTCGTTGGCTTGTCGCCGCAGGTTCGGCCTTCCACCTCAACAACCTCCCCTGCAAAGTTCGGTTGCAATCAGGAAATTGAACAAGCATGGACGGACCCCTATCCGGGGTACTGGGACTTCGATCTCAAGTACCTGGGGCGTCGGGATTAGCCCTGGGTAATCGGCCGTAATGGCCACCAAGGTGTTGTCCTCGCTCAATTGATGGAACACTCCATCAGTCAGCTCCACAGATATGTCCGGATCCTCTTGAGAGGCCGGGTCGAGAGACCGTCCTGGGTCCTCGGGTTGTGGAGGAGGGCTGCTTATTTCCTTAACATCCCGGCGCAGTTCCTACGTTGAGGTCATCAGACAAAGTATTTCACAATGGGAACACTAAACGGATGAGCAAGTAGATGCGACCACTTACCCAGCTTGGGGGATTGTAAATAGATAATCCACCCTGTGGGTTGACGCAGAGAAATTCCTCCTCTTCTCCCTTGTACAAAGTGGACAAGATCTTTAATAGAGCGGCAACTGAATCTGGCCCTTTACTGCCGTAGCAGGTGGCGTCATCCTCCCCGTTGAAATCCCACATGGGGTGGCTTCTATACTGAAGCGGCTGCACCCCCCGCATGATGCATTCGGCCATAACTCCGATCATGGTTAGTCCGGAATGGGCCAACAATCTAATTCGGCCCATCAGGTAAATGATGTTCCTGTCACTTTCCCTTTGAGAGCTCCGTGGACGCCAGCTTAGATGCTTCTTTAAGGGAGCACTATCGAATTCTCGGAGGCCGATCCGGACAGGATCTGGCAGCGGGACGTCTTCTATATAGAACCATTCCGAGGGCCAATCTTCGGACGCCTTCTTTGGAGTTCCGGACAGATATCTGGTCCCGGCGATGCGCCGTACTTCGGCTCCGCCCACTTGATATATTGACCCTTTCTTGGAACGGGGCACGAGACAAAACAGCTCTTTCCACAGTCCGAAATGAGCTTCAATACCCAAGAACAGCTCGCAAAGGGCTACAAAGCCCGCGATATGCAATACTGAGGCAGCCGTAAGATGATGTAGCTGGAGGCCGTAGAACTCCAGCAGCCCCGGAGAAATGGGTGGATGGGAAATCCGAGGCCCCTTATTAAGTAAGGGACAAGGCACACCCGCTCCCCTTTGGATGGATCAGGGGCATTCTCTGCTTGCTCTCCGCCGTTGTAGACGGCAAGACCGGCTCGAACCGGGACCATATAGGCTGGGGGAGAAATCCCTTGGTCTGGAGCGTCACTAGCTTGCTATGCGGAGTGGAACATCTCTCCCAATATCCAGGCTTAGGGCTGGAAGGTCGAGCGGAGGAGTTGCGGCGGCTGGCCATGATAGAATGGACCTTTGTCTGATGCGCTCTGATGAACACTCATGGAGGGGAGAAGGTGTGGATTGGATCGAAATCCTCGTCCCCTTAAATAGGGCAGCTCATTTACGCGGCTAGGGGTGTGAACGAAAAAACACTCAGACTTTTCATATTCGTTTGACACGTGGGAAACGGCCATTATTGGGCGTAGAAGCTAAGGAGCGCAACATCTACAAGAAACCGGACTTTATTCAAACAGGTACACGGAATTTGGAGGAGAACCCGCCTTGCAATGCCGAAGACAATCTGCGCGCCGGACTCGTCGTCATTGAAGCCTGGTTCGGGGGCTACTGAGGGAGTCATGGATTAGGGGGTGTTCGGATAGCCGAACTATACCTTCAAGCCAGACTCCTGGACTATGAAGATACAAGATTGAAGACTCCGTCCCGTGTCTGGAAGGGACTTTCCTTGGCGTGGAAGGCAAGCTTGGCGATATGGATGTTCAGATCTCCTACCATTGTAGCCGACTCTATGTAACCCTAACCCTCTCCGGTGTCTATATAAACCGGAGGGTTTTAGTCCATAGGGCAACATACACATCAACAATCATACCATAGGCTAGCTTCTAGGGTTTAGCCTCTCTGATCTCGTGTTAGATCTACTCTTGTACTACCCATATCATCAATATTAATCAAGCAGGACGTAGGGTTTTACCTCCATCGAGAGGGCCCGAACTTGGGTAAAACTTCGAGTCCCTTGCCTCCTGTTACCATCGGGCCTAGACGCACAGTTCGGGAACTCCTAGCCGAGATCTGCTGGTTTTGACACCGACAGCGATGCAGTCCAGGGTGAGACCTTCCTCCCCGGACAGATCTTCGCCTTTGGAGGCTTCGTACTGCGGGCCAATTCACTTGGCCATCTAGAGCAGATCGAAAGCTACGCCCCTGGCCGTCAGGTCAGATTCGGAAGTTTAAACTACACGACTGACATCCGCGGGGACTTGATCTTCGACGGATTCGAACCACTGCCGAGCGCGCCGCACTGTCACGACGAGCATGATCTAGCTCTGCTTCCGAACAGTGCCCTGCAGGCCGCACCCGCATCCGCTCCGGCCCTTAGTTCGGAGCCAACCGCGCCGATCAAGGATGGGCGGTTGGACGCCACCTTGGGGGCTGTGATCCCAACGGTGGTTGAGCCGAACACCAGCCCCGTACTCTGCGAGACTCGTGACTCCACGGAGTCGGACTCTTCTCCGGACTTTGAACCCTCCGCGCCCCTGCCGATCGAATTCAATTGGGCGCCGATCATGGAGTTCACGGCCGCGGACGTCTTTCAGCACTCGCCTTTCAGCGATACCCTGAAGTCACTGAAGTCTCTCTCTTTATCAGGAGAGCCCTGGACGGACTACGGTCAGCAAGGTTGGGGTACGGACGATGAAGAAATTCAAAACCCACCCCCCAGCCACTTTGTAGCCACTGTCGACGACTTAACCGACATGCTTGACTTCGACTCCGAAGACATCGACGGTATGGATGCTGATGAAGGAGATGATGAAGAACCAGCGCCCACTAGGCCCTGGAAAGCCACCTCGTCATATGACATATACATGGTGGACACCCCAAAAGAGGGAGAGGGCGATGGAACAGCGGAGGATGACCCCTCCAAGAAACAGCCCAAGCGCCGGCGTCAGAGGCGCCGCTCAAAATCCCGCCAACACAAAAACGGTGATTCTAGCACAGGAGATAATAATACTCCGGAGAGTGCCGAAGAAAACCCCCTCCAGCAAGGTTTAGCACAGGAGGATGGAGAAACCAGCCCTCATGAGAGAGCGGCAGACAGAGAGGTCGAGGACGATAATTATATGCCTTCCTCCAAAGACGAGGCAAGCCTCGACGACGACGAATTCATGGTGCCAGAGGGTCCCGTCGAGCAAAAGCGTTTCCAATGCAGGATTATGGCCACGGCAAGAAGCCTCAAGGAAAAACAGCAACAACTCTGAGCTGATCAAGATTTGCTGGTTGACAGATGGACCGAAGTCCTTGCGGCCGAAGAGCATAAACTCGAACGCCCCTCCAAGAGTTACCCAATGCGCTAGTTGCTACCCTAATTAGAGGAGGAAGCACTTGATGCGGCCGAACGGCCACCTCGTGCCCACGACAGAGAGGCCTCCCGGCCCTCCACTCAAGCCGCACCCCGTACCAAGGCACGGGAATATGTGCCGGACTTACGAGACATGTTGGAGGACAAGGCAAGGCAAACACGATCGATCTACGGATCGCGTGGGCACCCCACGGCTCGAGACGGTAACCGTCACGCCGGCCACAAATTCAGCAGGGCCGAACACAGTAGACAAAACTCATTGGAGCTACGTCATGACATCGCCCAGTACAGAGGCGCCGCACACCCACTGTGCTTTACAGACGAAATAATGGATCATCAAATCCCCGAGGGTTTCAAACCCGTAAACATCGAATCATATGATGGCACAACAGACCCAGCGGTATGGATCGAGGATTATCTCCTTCATATCTACATGGCCCGCGGCGACGATTTTCACGCCATCAAATACCTCCCACTCAAGCTTAAAGGACCGGCTCGGCATTGGCTCAACTGCTTGCCAACAGGATCAATCGGTTGTTGAGAGGACCTGGAAGCCGCATTCCTCGACAATTTCCAGGGAACTTATGTGCGACCCCTAGACGCCGATGACCTAACCACGTAATTCAGCAGCCAGAGGAATCGGCCAGGCAATTCTGGACACGGTTCCTAACAAAGAAAAATCAAATAGTCGACTGTCCGGACGCTGAGGCCCTAGCAGCCTTCAAGCACAATATCCGTGACGAGTGGCTGGCCCGGCACCTTGGACAGGAAAAGCCGAAATCTATGGCAGCACTCACGACACTCATAACCCGCTTTTGCATGGGAGAAGACAGCTGGCTTGCTCGTAGCAACAAGATGACCAAGAACCCTGGTAGTTCGGACACCAGGGACATTAGTGGCAGATCGCGTCGCAACAAGCAGAAGCGCCGCATTAACGACGACAATGCTGAGGATACGGCAGTTAATGCCGGATTCAGAGGCTCTAAATCCGGTCAGCGGAAGAAGCCATTCAAAAAGAATCCTAGGGGCCCGTCCAGCTTGGACCGAATACTCGACCGCTTGTGCCAAATACATGGCACCCCCGAAAAGCCGGCCAATCACACCAACAGGGATTGTTGGGTGTTCAAGTAGGCAGGCAAGTTAAGCATCGACAATGAAGACAAGGGGCTGCATAGCAATGACGACGAGGAGCCCCGGCCGCCGAACAACAATGTACAGAAGGGTTTTCCCCCACAAGTGCGGACGGTGAACATGATATACGCCACCCACGTCCCAAAAAGGGAGCGGAAGCGCGCGTTAAGGGATGTATACGCGGTAGAGCCAGTCACCCCAAAGTTCAACCCATGGTCCTCCTGCCCAATCACCTTTGATCGAAGAGACCATCCCACTATCATCCGTCATGGCGGATTTGCCGCATTGGTTCTAGACCCAATTATTGACGGATTTCATCTCACTAGAGTCCTCATGGACGACGGCAGCAGCCTGAACCTGCTTTCCCAGGATACAGTGCAAAAAATGGGCATCGATCCCTCGAGGATTAAGCCCACCAAAATGACCTTTAAAGTGGTAATACCAGGTGTAGAGGCCAACTGTACAGGCTCAGTCACACTTGAAGTGGTCTTCAGATCACCGGATAATTTCTAAAGCGAGGAATTGGTCTTCGACATAGTCCCATCCCGCAGTGGCTATCATGCACTGCTCGGACGAACCGCATTCGCCAAATTCAATGCGGTACCGCACTACGCATACCTTAAGCTCAAGATGCCAGGCCCTCGTGGAGTAATTACGGTAAATGGAAACACCGAACGCTCCCTCCGAACGGAGGAGCACACGGCGGCCCTTGCAGCGGAAGTACAAAGCAGCCTATCCAGGCAGTTCTCCAGTCCGGCCATTAAACGTCCGAACACCGTCAAGCGCGCCCGGAGTAACCTACAACAAGACCGCCTGGCACGTTCCGAGCAGGCATAGCAATACGGCCCCAACCCCAACCCTAGCAAAAAGGAGACGCCAGTACTTCGCGTACATAATTACGCTCTAGAAATACCATGGGCATAGGGGGAGGGGCACCATCACGGCATGCCCAAAACACGGCTTAAACCGCACCAGGGGCTGCCGATTTTTTACTTTTCTCTTACTTCCAGGATTCTACTCTTCGGAAGGCCTGTTCGGCAGTTCAATTGCCGCACAAACGATGCAAGAACCAGGGAAGCAGACAAGCCATGCCGCATTACAGAAATCCAAGTTGGTCTCTATCAAGAGCAGTATACCTGTTTCGCATACTATTCCGCAGCTTGCCCCTGGAGCAGACATGTTAAATAGTCCTACTTTTCGTTTATCACATTACTTGTATCGTTCTGCTTCGATCGCAGCTATTTTTAACAAACAATGCATAGCTTTTGTCTATTTTTGCACAATCTTTTTATAAATAAATGTTCCTTAACGACATGTTGCACCCGTACAACTTGGTACGGCCAAAATACGCCAGGGGCTTTTCGCACCCTTCAATATGGTGTGAGAAGTTCAAACATTTTCACAAGTGCGGCACCCCGAACTTATAGCATTATATGCATCGGCTCCGAATCATGTCTTGGGTCAATAGTTGGGTTTGCCCGGCTCCTATGTTTTGGTGCCTTACGTTCCGCTATATCGGCTAAGGTAGCACTAGTAGAACCACTACGATTGTGCCCCAGTTGAGCTGGGCCAAGCACCTCAGTGGAGAAAGCTAAAACTGACTGTCATGATCAAGCGAGAGCTAGTCGCTGTTCGAGTGGTTTTCGAGTCCCTAAAGACTTATGCCGCTTAGGGCGACGAGTCGGCGCTGTCCGGCCAAGGCGTGGATAGCGCCCCGAACTCGGTCTTCCGAATACTAGGGGCTTCGGCGAAATTTAAAATATAGAATTCTATGGCTAAGTGAGAGTGTTCACGCATTATAATCCGATTGCCTCATTCGTCGGGCTGAGCGCCTCCCTCGAAGGACCCAAACATGGGGAAAAGAGCGCCCAGATTTATCCCCGAACACCCCAGCACTAGTGGCAAGGGGGCAGAAGCCGACGACTCGCCATCTCTCAGTATTGATAAACAACCGCACAGAAGGTAATATTTTAAATTCAAGCAGCATTGCTCAGTGCATATGAACAAGTTTTCAGCGCACAGGACAAAAACGAGCGAGTTTTACTCAAAAATTACATCCCTAGTACATTAATCCGCCATAAGGCGGGCACCCTTCAGAACATCCTTATAGTAATTTTCGGGCTTGCGATGCTCTTTCCCCGCTGGTGGCCCGTCCTTCACAAGCTTCTCCGCATCTAGCCTGCCCTAGTGCACCTTAGCGCGGGCAAAGGCCCTACGGGCACCTTTAATACAGACGGAGCGCTTGACGACTTCGAGCCTTGGACAGGCTTCCACCAGCCGCCGCACCAGCCTGAAATAGCTCCCAGGAAGAGCCTCTCTAGGCCACAGCCGAACTAGGAGGCCCTTCGTGGCCTGTTCGGCCGCCTTGTGGAGCTCGACCAGCTGCTTCAGCTGGTCGCTCAGGGGCATGGGGTGTCCGGCCTCAGCATACTGAGACCAGAACACCTTCTCTGTCGAGCTGTCCTCCTGGGCTCGATAGAATGCGGCGGCATCGGATACACTCTGGGGAAGATCTGCAAATGCCCCTGCAGAGCTCCGGATTCGGGTAAGTATCAAGTAACTCACATTTATGTGTTTACTTTCCATAAAGAATGCCTTACCCGCCGCTATTTTCTTCACCTCATCCAACTCCTGGAGGGTCTTCTGGGATTCGGCCTTGGCAGACTTGGCATTCTCAATAGTCGCCGCGAGCTCGGACGCTCGCGTCTTCAAGTCAAGCTCCAAAATCTCATGTTTCTTCATGAGAACCTGGAGCTCTTGCCGCACCTTGCCAACCTCGGCCTCATACCTCTCCCGCTCGGTGCGCTCCGCGGCAGCACTCTTCTCGGCCTCGAGCAGCGCTTGCTTAAGGGTCGCCACCTCAGATGTGGCCCCTACAATAGCCATGTTAATCCTGTCATTTCTTGCAATTGCACCTTTTTATATACATATTCAACCAAGGTATTTCTTACCTTCCTTCTCCTCGAGCTGTTTCTTGGCACGCCCGAGCTCTTGCTCGGACTTCTTGAGGCTCTGCTTCAGCGTGTCCACTTCCGCAGTGAGTACGGCGGATGCCAGCAGAGAAGCCTGCACACGCATATTGACTCCTTTTGTTAGACTCCTGCGAATTTTTTGATCCTCTATTCGGCTTTTCTTCCTGAACGCCCAATAGAGCATCAGGGGCTACTGTCTATGCGTTAATATTATTTCCACATTATTTACTTACCACAAAGCCTATCAAAAGGCTAGTACAAGCTTCAGTCAGTCCGCTCTAGGTGGACTGAACCTTCTGGACCACCGCACTCATAATAGCGCGGTGCTCCTCGTCGATGGAGGCGCCTTGGAGCGCCTCCAACATATTGTCCGGCGCCTCCGGGTGGACGGGGGTCGCCGGCACGGTGGACTTGCTCCTCTTGGAAGGAGGTGCCCCGCCGGACTCTGGAACCCTTGAAGGTTCCGGAGCGGTGTTCGGCCTAGAGCCGAACTTGGAGCCCTGGGGGGTTTCATCCCTTACTCCTGGAGTCTGGGAGGTCGTCTTGCGGCGCCTCTGGGACCACCTCCTCCCTGCTTGGAACCGGTTGGGACAACACCTCGGTGTCGTCCATAGGGCGGGGGGAGGAAGCCGTCGGAAGCGAGTTCACATCTGACGAGTCCAATGAGCCGCTCAACGACGCGTCGAGCCGGTCTTTGGGTGGGCTGCATAAGCATATTCGACATAAGGGAAAGCTGTGCAATAAACGAATACTATGAATTAGTCCGGTATCTGGATACTTATGATTTTGCCAAGGGCTTGGCCCTAGGCTGCCACTCCTCTCCGCCATCGTCGGCGTCATTGGAGTAGTCCGGAGGAAGGGTTTTCCCCTTCTTGGACCCTCCGGCCTCCTTAGATAGTTCGGCCTTCCTTTTCTTCTCTCCTCCCGCTGGAGGGGGAGAGGTCTCTTCTTCTTCCTCCTCGTCTTCATGAGAGGAAGGCACTTCGGGACCGTCGGATGATGAATCCAACACCTCCTGGCACCGGGCACTCTTTCGAGTCCCCGTGGCCCTTTTCGTGGCCTTCTTCTCCGGCACCACATAGGGCGCCGGAACCAGTAGCTTTGATAAGCGAGCGTCCGTTGGGCCTTCGGGCAAAGGAGCCGGACAGTTGATCTGTCCGGACGTCACCTCCCAATCCTGTCAAAGATAAGGGAGCTTAGATCCCGCATAGAGTCGAACTATGAAAAACTGATACCCTGTAAAAGGACAAAAACAGCTTACCGCATGAGCGTGATGCTGAGTACTGAATCCGCAATCCTCGGTAGAGGATGCAGGAGCCTCGGCGCCTTTGAAACGAATCCTCCGGGCATCTTCGTATGTCGTGTCGAAGAGCCTGTTTAGAGTTCGATGCTGCGCCGGGTCGAACTCCCACAGGTTGAAGGCCCGTCGTTGACACGGGAGGATCAGGCGGATGAGCATAACCTGGACTACGTTGACAAGCTTGAGCCTCTTGTCCACCAGGGTTTGGATGCATGTTTGGAGTCCGGTCAGCTCTCCTTTTTTACCACAAGACAGGCCTGTCTCCTTCCAGGAGGTGAGCCGCGTAGGGGGCCGGATCGAAACTCAGGGGGTGCGACCCATTCGGCGTCGTGTGGCTCGATGACGTAAAACCACCATGATTGCCACCCCTTCAGGGTCTCCACAAAGGAGCCCTCGAGCCACAGGACGTTGGCCATCTTGCCAACCATGGCACCGCAGCACTCCGCCTGGCTGTCGCGCACCACCTTTGGCTTGACGTTGAAAGTCCTAAGCCATAGGCCGAAATAGGGGCGGATGTGGGGGAATGCCTCGCACACGACGATAAACGTCGAGATGTTGAGGACGAAGTTCGGGGCCAGATCGTGGAAATCCAGGCCGTAGTAGAACATGAGCCCCCGAACAAATGGATGCAGAGGGAAGCCCAGTCCGCGGAGGAAATGGGGGAGGAATACCACCCTCTCATGGGGCCTAGGAGTGGGGATGAGCTGCCCCTTTTCGGGAAGCCGGTGCGCGATGTCGCTAGCCAGATATCCGGCCTTCCTCAGCTTTTTGATGTGTCCCTCCATGACGGAGGAGACCATCCACTTGCCTCCCGCTCCGGACATGACTGGAGAAGGTTGAGGTGGTAGTGCGGACTTGGGCGCTGGAGCTCGAGTGCGCAAGAATGGATAGGCAAAGGAGGAAGAAGGCGTGGGTGAAAAGGTGGATCCTTATCCCCTTATATGGGTGGACGCAACTGCATGTCCCCACCAGCCTGGTAAAACTCGCTTATCTCCAAGCGCCGTAATCAAAGGCGCAGTTGGGTTACCCATGCCCGTATTGATGAGAATCCCGGAATAAGGGGACACGATCTCTGCTTTGACAAGACGTGCCAAGAAAACCGCCTCGCATGACGCGCTGAGGTGGGATAATGAAACGACTCGGATAAAAGCATGGCCGTGGTGTGTTGCACTACGGAATACGTCAGTAGATTAGATTTGTGTAAATATTATTCTCTCTATGGCAATATGTGGAAAACTTATTTTGCAGAGCTGGACACTATCTTTGTGTTTAAAATCTTCTATAAAGTACTTGGAGGAGGAACCCGCCTTGCAATGCCGAAGACAATCTACGCGCCGGACTCGTCGTCATTGAAGCCTGGTTCAGGGGCTACTAAGGGAGTCCTGGATTAGGGGGTGTTCGGATAGCCGAACTATACCTTCAGCCCGACTCCTGGACTATGAAGATACAAGATTGAAGACTCCGTCCCATGTCCGGAAGGGACTTTCCTTGGCGTGGAAGTCATGCTTGGTGATACGGATGTTCAGATCTCGTACCATTGTAACCGACTCTATGTAACCCTAACCCTCTCCGGTGTCTATATAAACCGGGGGGTTTTAGTCCGTAGGACAACATACACATCAACAATCATACCATAGGCTAGCTTCTAGGGTTTAGCCTCTCTGATCTCGTGGTAGATCTACTCCTGTACTACCCATATCATCAATATTAATCAAGCAGGACGTAGGGTTTTACCTCCATCGAGAGGGCCCGAACCTGGGTAAAACTTCATGTCCCTTGCCTCCTGTTACCATCTAGCCTAGATGCACAGTTCGGGACCCTCTACCCGAGATCTGGCGATTTTGACACCGACAGTCGCTATTTGCCCTTGGTTCCGGTGCCGGATTAGATACCCGGCTCTCCCCAATTGACTCTTGAGAAGACATCTTGCTCTGATCTGCAGCAGCAATAGCTCGAAAACAAAAACAAAGGGGGTTTGTGTGATACGGGAGTCAAAACCTTCGAGAGGTTATATAATGAATTTTTACCGACCAAAATACATAACGTGCAAGAAAACGGAGTCCGGAAGGCACACGAGGTGCTCATGAGGTAGGGGGTGCGCCCAGGGGGTAGGGCGCGCCCACCACCCTTGTGGGGCCCTCGTGTCCTTCCCGGACTGCTACTTAGTTTTCTATTTTTCTAAATATTCCAAAACGGAGAATTATTGCCTTAAAAATTGTTTTGGAGTCGGTTTACTTACCTTACCACATACCTATTCCTTTTCGGTGTCTGAAACGTTCCGGAAAGTGTCTCTTATGTATTCGTCCAGGGTTACGGTTTCAATAATATTGGTTTCAACATTTATGGGATTACCTGAGATATAATATTTGATTCTTTGACCGTTTACCACTTTCGGATTTGTGCCCTCGAAGTTGTTGATCTTTATGGCACCGGAACGATAGACCTCTTCGATAACATAGGTGCCTTCCCATTTAGAGAGAAGTTTTGCTGCAAAAAATCTTAAACGGGAGTTGTATAGCAATACATAATCACCTACATTAAACTCACACTTTTGTATCCTTTTGTCATGCCATCTTTTAACTTCTTCTTTAAACAACTTGGCATTTTCATAAGCTTGGGTTCTCCATTCATCAAGTGAGCTAATATCAAATAACCTCTTCTCACCGGCAAGTTTAAAATCATAGTTGAGCTCTTTAATAGCCCAATATGCCTTATGTTCTAGTTCGAGAGGTAAGTGACATGCTTTTCCATAAACCATTTTATATGGAGACATACCCATAGGATTTTTATATGCAGTTCTATAAGCCCATAATGCATCATCAAGTTTCTTAGACCAATTATTTCTAGACCTATTAACAGTCTTTTGCAAAATTAATTTGAGCTCTCTATTGCTCAAATCTACTTGACCACTAGACTGAGGGTGATAAGGAGATGCAATTCTATGATTAACATCATATTTAGCAAGCATTTTACGGAAAGCACCATGAATAAAGTGTGAACCACCATCTGTCATTAAATATCTAGGGACTCCAAACCTCGGGAAAATAACTTCCTTAAGCATTTTAATAGAAGTGTTATGATCAGCACTACTAGTTGGAATAGCTTCTACCCACATAGTAACGTAATCAACAGCAACAAGAATATGTGTGTATCCATTAGAGGAAGGAAAAGGTCCCATGTAATCAAAGCCCCAAACATCAAACGGTTCAATAACAAGTGAATAATTCATAGGCATTTCTTGACGTCTACTAATATTACCAATTCTTTGACATTCATCACAAGACAAGACAAACTTACGGGCATCCTTGAAGAGAGTAGGCCAATAAAAACCAGATTGCACTACCTTATGTGCAGTTCTATCTCCAGCGTGGTGTCCTCCATAAGACTCGGAATGACACTTGCGTACGATCTATTCCTGTTCATGCTCGGGTACACAACGTCTAATAACACCATTTACTCCTTCTTTATAAAGATGTGGGTCATACCAAAAGTAATGTCTCAAATCATAGAAGAACTTTTTCTTCTGCTGGTATGTGAAGCTAGGTGGTATAAACTTAGCAACAATATAATTAGCATAATCAGCATACCATGGAGTACTACGAGAAGTACTTATAACATTTAATTGTTCATCAGGAAAGCTATCATTAATAGGTAGTGGGTCATCAAGAATATTTTCTAACCTAGACAAGTTGTCTGCAACGGGGTTCTCAGCTCCCTTTCTATCAACAATATGCAGATCAAATTCTTGTAGCAAGAGAACCCATCTAATAAGTCTAGGTTTAGCATCTTTCTTTTCCATAAGATATTCAATAGCAGCATGATCAGTTTGAATAGTTACTTTAGAATCTACAATATAAGATCTGAACTTATCACAAGCAAATACAACTGCTAAAAGCTCCTTTTTAGTAGTAGCATAATTTCTTTGAGCATTGTCTAGAGTCTTACTAGCATAATGAATAACATTTAATTCCTTATCAACTCTTTGCCCTAGAACAGCACCTACAGCATAATCATTAGCATCACACATAATTTCAAAGGGTAGGTTCCAATTAGGTGGCTGAACAACAAGTGTAGTGACTAATGCTTTCTTAAGTATTTGAAATGCTTCTACACAATCATCATCAAAGACAAATGGTATATCTTTTTGCAATAAATTAGTCAGAGGCTGGGAAATTTTTGAGAAGTCCTTAATGAACCTCCTATAAAATCCAGCGTGACCAAGGAAACTTCTTATACCTTTGATTTCCTTGGGACATGGCATCTTTTCAATAGCATCAACCTTGGCTTTATCAACTTCAATACCTCTTTCAGAAACTTTATGCCCCAAGACAATACCTTCATTAACCATAAAATGGCACTTTTCCCAATTCAAGACAAGATTAGTTTCTTCACATCTCTGCAAAATTCGGTCAAGATTGCTCATGCAAACATCAAAAGAGAAACCATAGACGGAAAAATCGTCCATGAAAACCTCACAAATCTTTTCACAAAAGTCAGAGAATATAGCCATCATGCATCTTTGAAAGGTAGCAGGTGCATTACATAAACCAAAAGGCATGCGTCTATAAGCAAAAGTACCAAAGGGCATGTAAAAGTAGTCTTTGATTGATCTCTAGCTGACACAGGTATTTGAGAGAAACCAGAATAACCATCTGGAAAGCAATAGTGTGTATGTTTGCATAATCTTTCTAGCATTTGATCAATAAAAGGTAAGGTGTAATGATCTTCCTTAGTAGCTTTATTTAATTTGCGGAAATCAGTTACCATCCTATAACCTGTGATAATTCTTTGTGGAATCAATTCATCTTTATCATTAGGAACAACAGTAATACCTCCCTTCTTAGGGACACAATGGACAGGACTTACCCACTCACAATCAGCAACGGGATAGATTATACCTACCTCCAGAAGCTTGAGTATTTCTTTTCTTACCACTTCTTTCATTTTAGGATTCAGACGTCGTTGAGGATCACGAACTAGTTTGGCAACTGCTTCCAAATTTATTTTATGTTGGCATAGAGTGGGACTAATGCCCTTAAGATCATCAAGAGTATATCCAATAGCAGCACGATGCTTCTTCAGAGTTTTCAATAATCTTTCTTCTTCATGCTCTGAAAGGTTATCACTAATAATAACAGGATATATCTTCCTTTCATCAAGATAAGCATATTTAAGATTATCAGGAAAAGGTTTAAGCTCAAACACGGGATCACCCTTGGGTGGAGGAGGATCCCCTAAAATTTCAACAGGCAAATTATGTTGCAGAATAGGTTCCTGTTTAAAGAATACTTCATCTATTTCCCTTCTTTCATTCATGAACATATCATTTTCATGGTCTAGCAAATAGTGTTCTAAAGGATCACTAGGAGGTACGACAATAGAAGCAAGACCAATAATTTCATCCTTACTAGGTAATTCTTCCTCACGATGTTGTTTACTAAATTTAGAGAAATTAAACTCATGAACCATATCATCCAAGCCAATAGTAACAACATTCTTTGTGCAGTCTATGGTAGCATTAACAGTGTTCAAGAAGGGTCTACCAAATATAATGGGACAAAAGCTATCTTGCGGAGAAGTAAGAACAAGAAAATCAGCAGGATATTTAGTTTTCCCACACAACACTTCAACATCTCTAACAATTCCAATTGGTGAAATAGTATCTCTATTGGCAAGTTTAATTGTGACATCAATACCTTCTAACTCAGCAGGTGCAATTTCATTGTTAATTTCTTCGTATAAAGTATGCGGTATAACACTAGCACTTGCACCCATATCACATTAGCCATGATAACAATGATCTCCTATTTTAACAGAAATAACAGGCACGCCTACCACAGGTCTATGTTTAACTTTAGCACAAGGTTTAGCAATTCTAGCAGTTTCACCTTCGAACTGAATAACATGCCCATCAATATTATCAGATAAGAGATCTTTAACAATAGAAATATTAGGTTCTACTTTAACTTGCTCAGGAAGTGTATAAGTTCTAATATTGCTTTTACGAACAACAGTTGAAGCTTTAGCATGATCCTTTATTCTAACAGGGAAAGGTGGATTCTCAACATAAGAAGTAGGAACAATAGGATCATTATAAGTGACAGTCTTTTCTTCAGCTTTAATACGTGCAGCTACTTTTACTTCTATGGGAGGATGATATTTAAACCACTTCTCCTTAGGGAGATCAACATAAGTAGCAAAAGATTCACAGAAAGAAGCTACTATCTTAGAGTCAAGTCCATATTTAGTGCTAAACTTACGGAAAATATCGGTATCCATAAAAGATTTAACACAATCAAACTTAGGTGTCATACCTGACTCTTTACCTTCGTCGAGGTCCCAATCTTCAGAGTTGCGTTTAATTCTATCCAATAAATTCCATCTGAATTCAGTAGTCTTCATCATAAAAGAGCCAACACAAGAAGTATCGAGCATGGTGTGATTTTTATCAGAAAGCCGAGCATAAAAACTTTGCATAATTATTTCTCTCGGGAGCTCATGATTGGGGCATGAATATAACATTGATTTAAGCCTCCCACAAGCTTGAGCGATGCTCTCTCCTTCGCGAGGCCAGAAATTATATATATATATATATATATATATATATATATATATATATATATATATATATATATATTTGCGATCACGATGAACAAGATGCATAGGGTAATACTTTCGATGAAATTCCAGCTTCAATCTTTTATAGTCCCATGATCTCATATCATCACATAGCCTATACCATATCAATGCGTCTCCCTTCAAAGATAAAGGGAAGACCTTCTTCTTAGAAACATCATCACGTATACCTGCAAGCATAAATAATCCACAAACTTCTTCCACATATATTAAGTGCTCATCAGGATTGTCGGTGTCAAAACCGGCGGATCTCGGGTAGGGGGTCCCGAACTGTGCGTCTAGGCCGGATGGTAACAGGAGGCAAGGGACACGAAGTGTTACCCAGGTTCGGGCCCTCTCGATGGAGGTAAAACCCTACGTCCTGCTAGATTAATATTGATGATATGGGTAGTACAAGAGTAGATCTACCACCAGATCAGAGAGGCTAAACCCTAGAAGCTAGCCTATGGTATGATTGTTGATGTGTATGTTGTCCTACGGACTAAAACCCCCCGGCTTATGTAGACACCGGAGAGGGTTAGGGTTACATAGAGTCAGTTACAATGGTACGAGATCTGAACATCCGTGTCGCCAAGCTTGCCTTCCATGCCAAGGAAAGTCCCTTCCGGACACGGGGCGGAGCCTTCAATCTTGTATCTTCATAGTCCAGGAGTCTGGCTGAAGGTATAGTTCGGCTATCCAAACACCCCCTAATCCAGGACTCCCTCAGTAGCCCCTGAACCAGGCTTCAATGATGACGAGTCCGGTGCGCAGATTGTCTTCGGCATTGCAAGGCGGGTTCCTCCTCCAAGTACTTTATAGAAGATTTTAAACACAAAGATAGTGTCCGGCTCTGCAAAATATGTTTTCCACATATTGCCATAGAGAGAATAATATTTACACAAATCTAATCTGCTGACGTATTCCATAGTGCGACACACCACAGCCAAGCTTTTATCCGAGTCGTTTCATTATCCCACCTCAGCGCGTCATGCGAGGCGGTTTCCTTGGCACGTCTTGTCAAAGCAGAGATCGTGTCCCCTTATTCTGAGATTTCCATCAATACGGGCGTGGGTAACCCAACCGCTTCTAGGACTGCTAGATCATAGGCAAGTCCAAACGGACACGGAGAGGATGCTCGATATCCACCCTCTTTATAAAGGGACGAGGCCTTCAATTTTTCCTCATGTGCTCAATTGAATCCTTCCCCCACCTCAAGCTCAAACGCCCAAAGTTCAGGTCGGGTGCTCCGAACCTTCAGTTATGTCTAGATCTAGCCTTCAAGGCCGATGGGTGCCTTCTTCCGTCATGGAAGAAGACGTCAAAAAGTTGAGGGAGGCCAGATATCTGACCGCCGAGATTCTGCATCGGCTGCCTCCAAGGGGGCAGGTCGTCCCCTTCCCCGAACCCAACGAGAGCGTCGTGTTTGTCTCCCACTTCCTCCGAGGTCTAGGCCTTGCATTGGATCCTTTTACCAGGGGCTTGATGTTTTACTACGGGCTAGATTTCCATGATCTAGCTCCGGACTCCTTTCTTCATATCACGACATTTATTGTTGTGTGCGAGGCCTTCCTCCAGGTTACCCCTCACTTTGGCCTATGGCTCAAGACCTTTGAAGTAAAACCGAAGATGATCGAGGGGCAACATGCGGAGTGTGGAGGCGCCTCAATACACAAGATGACGAGAGCTGCATGGCCCAAAGGTTCCATTCCAGAGGTGTCTGAATTATGGCAACAGGAGTGGTTCTACATCATGGTTCCTAGAAGTGCCAAGTGGGCGGCCGCCCTTGTCTTCCGCCCGGGCCCTCCACCACCGCTGATGTCATGGATTAGCAGAGGATTGAGCTGGGGTCCGGCCAAAGATGTGCCTATACTGCAAAGCCGCATTCAAGATCTCTTTAACGGAGATTTCAGTTTGGTTGCGGTAACACAAGTTATGCTGGTTCATCAAGTCCAGCCTTGCAAACGCCGGCCTCTTCGCTTGTGGGAGTTCAATCCCGAGGGACCGTGCGCCATTCAAAATTTCCTCGGCCTGATGCACGAGGAGATGTACAAGTCATTCTTCGGACCTCAAGTGGAGTGTCCGGAAATCACCGAGGACGCGGGCCTGAGTAGCAACCGCGCCGCCGAACAGGTAAGGCGTCTTCCGACCGAGCGTACTACCTCTCCTTTGATGCGAAGTTATTTTTGAGAGTTTGCTTTTTGACCAGGACTGTCTAGCGAAGGCGAAGTTGATTCGGTGCTCGGCCCCCCTCCCCGAGGGTTTGGAAAATCCGATATTGGAAAAGATGCTCCAGACCGCACCTTGCCCGGAGCCCTTGAAGGAAAATGCAGGCGGTCGCGGGCCCCAAACGCTGGCCGCTCTAGCCGAGGGAGCGAGCATCTCCATGAAGGAAGACGACCAGAAGCGGAAAAGGATTGCGTCTGGGGATTCGGAAGCCGAAGCTTCCAAATGGGAGAAGAAGTCTCCCACAGAGGGTCCTACCCCGGGGGGTGCGGTTGCCGCACAAAGTCCGCGGGGGGATCAATTCTCCCACGAGATGTAAGTGACCCAAAATACCTTAATAGTATAGATATGTCGTCTTTTCTTCTGAGAAGATAACCACTGCATGTATCTTTGCAGTTCGGGCCTTAGCCCCTCTCAAATGAGTTCGTCTTCGGGGGATCTTCTTCTAGAGATGATGGAGAGTGAAACGCCTCCTCCGAACTCCTCCGCTCTAGAAGCGGGCGACCCTGAAGTGTCGTTGCGGAGGGCCTCTCCGAGTCCGGCGAGGCCAGAAGATAATCCTGTCGACCCCCGAAGTTCCCAGTGTCCGGCTCCGTAAGAGAGCAGACAAACGAGTCCGGCACCGCCTAGTGTGCGGTCGGATGTTCTGAGGGAGTTGGTGGGGCGAGCGGCCAACTCAGATGAACACCGTGTGCTGATGAATACGGTGATGGAGATAATCTTGTCCGCTGAAAGCGTGATTGCATAAAGCTTTTATGAGTCTACTGACAGGTTTTGAGGTACGTAAAATAATGTATGATAGACCTGTACATGCTAAGTGTGCCCTGTGTAGATAGTAGCCCCTAAGACTCTGGTTGTCGTTGGGAACGACAACGACCAGAGGTTCATAATCCCAGGTAGTAACCATACTACTTTTATGAGCAGGTGATGGAAGCTCTGGTGGCTAGACGGACTAGCGAGTTTGCCCATTTAAAACGGCAGTTGGATGCGGCAGACGCCAACATCGAGCTTGTTAACAAAAGGCTTGATGAGGCGCAGGGTAGGTGTTATTATCTGGTAAACGCCGCATAGTAAGAGTCGCATGAAGCCAGTATATTTAACATGTTGTTACTGCAGATGGAGCTGCCACTGTTGAAGCCTTGCGGGCGGAACTTGCCCGAGCCAAGGAACAAGCGAGATTGGGTAATGCCAACAAGCGAGATTGGGTAATGCGGCTGCTTTGAAGGCGGCCGAAGAGTTGCGAGCCGAGAAGGCCGCGCATGGCGAGAGCGGGGATAAGATGGCTAATATGGCCGTAGAATTAAAAGCTGCCGTCGACCGTTGTCGGGCTCTTGAAAAGGAAAACCAGGCGAAGGCATCGGACCTTGAGAAGGCTGCTGCAACGGGAAAAGATCTCCGATCTGCTATGAGGGCAAAGAAGGAGGAGCTGCGGGAAGCCGGGGATATTGTAGCCGGGAAATCCTTTATGCTGCAGAGGAAGTTCAGAGATCCACGGTATGCCCCTCTAGATCGGTTGTGGAGTTCGGAGGATGTGTATATGGATTTGGCGGCGAGCGCTGCCGATGCGGCCAAATACTTCCAGAGTCAAACGGACCGTGAAGTAGACCAGCTGTTTTGGAAACAATTCCTTTCTCCCGAGCATCCGCTTTCATTAACGGACCAATTAGCCGAATGGGCCGAACTAAATAGGTTGTCCGGACTCTCCATGAGGTCTGTTGTGGATCAGCTATGGTCAGGAAGGTCGAAATCGAGCAGCTATTTCAGCTTGGTGCAGCAGTTCCTTGACGTGGTGCCGCGCATAGATGCGAGAAGAGGTCGGCGTGCATAGAACGCACACGAATGGCCTTTGCCCGTGCTAAAGCATACGGGGCAGAGATGGATGCTACCACTGTTGCAGCGCAGGATTCGACCATAGGTCGAAGGGCTGCTGAGCACTACTTTGAGGAAGTTCTTGAGGGTGCTCGTTTGATAGAGACCCAGTGCTCAAAAAATATTATTTTTGAGTGACATGTAATCTCATTGTAAGCGAAATGCTTTTATAAATTTTCATAAGGCTACTTTTGTACTTTTGCCTGAAAGTAATGTCATGCCTCCTGGGCGGCCGTTTATGTATACATGTGTATAACCTGAAAGATTGCAGTCATCGGCTTCAACCCCCATGCATATAATGCGGAGGTGTTCGCAGAAACACGCGTTCACACTTAACCCAACGTCTTGGTCCTATTAAGGAGGTGATAGCGGAGCGAGCGAGGCCACCGGACTATAATGCTTTAACACTTTCACTTAGCCATAGGAGTTTGACTGTGGGGCTACTAGATAGCCCCTGGTGGCTCCGCACTCTCCCGATCCCGGGGTGCGTATATGCCTGGCCAGAAAGTGGCCATTCGTTAAGACGGAGGAATTCTAACATTCCCATGGGTCACCGAGTGGTTGACCAGTCTTGCGCTAGATCATGACAGTCAGTTTTCGGCTTTCTCTACTGAGGTGCTCGTCCGGATGAACCAGGGCACAATCGCAGTAGTTCTCCTGGTGCTACCTTGGCCGGTAAAGCGGAATGTAAGGCACCAAAACACAGGAGCCGGACAAACCCAACATTTGACCAAAGATAATGATTCGGAGCTGATGCATATAGGGCCAAACTCGCGACGCCGAACACTCCCTAAGGTATTCAGTCTTTGTGGTATAAACCGGGCCTAAATAATGGCCTTCGTAAGAAGCCCTTATGTCCAGGTACGTGCATTGGTCTGGCATGGCCACATGCCAAGACATCAGCATCCTTCTCAACGGTGGATATGTATCAACAAGAGATAGTAACAAAGGTTTACGCAGGGTCTTAATCTAAAAAGAATCCTTGGAGCGGGACCCTGCTGCATGTCTGCGCCTGTGTCTCCGTTGTGCCGTATCCTGGATGGGTGTGGCACGATGATCATCTGTAAAAGAGAGGAATTTAGGTGAAAAAGCTTGTCGTGCAAAAAGATAATTGAAGAAACTATGCATAGTTCAAGATGAGGAGGAATGGCCACATGGCTGCGCGCCTTGAGCCCCTTGTAAATAGGGGTGTGACCATTTATTCGGTCTAAGTAATGGCGCCGGACTTGATTAGTTGTGTCTGAGGTCTTGACGACCTATGGGGCGCTTGGGCTAGTCCGGGCGCCTTTATTGTGTGGCTGCCAAGGCAGCCTCACTCTCTTCGGCGCGCAGAGATAGCTTGATATTTCCGTGCACTGAAATGATGCCGCATGGACCGGGCATCTTTTGTGTGAGGGAGGCGTAGTGTGGTATTGCATTAAAGCGAGCGAAAGCTTCGCGCCCGAGCAGTGCTTGATAGTCACTTTGAAACGAAGCGATCTGGAAGGTTAAATGCTCGCTACGGAAGTAATGGTGGAGCCAAATATAACTTGTAGTAGGAGGGAGCCCGTACAACGAGCCCCTGGGCCTGGCGTTACTCCTTTAAAGGTAGTATTGCTATGGCGAATTTGTGTTGGGTCTAACCCCATCCTGCGGATTGTATCCTGGTATATTAGGTTTAGGCTGCTGCCGCCGTCCATCAAGACTCGTGTGAAGTGATATCCGCCAATTACTGGGTCTAATACCAAGGAAGCCCATCCTGCGTGTCGGATACTTGCTGAGTAATCGCGATGGTCGAAAATGATCGGTTGAGACGACCATTTGCAGGACTTCGCGGTGATAGGCACTTGGGTATATTTTCCTGGGGGTGCCGCATTGTTTTTCCCTTGATCATGTGTAGTACGTTTACTATTTTGACTTCTGGTGGGAATTTCTTTTGTTCCCCAGTGTCTTGCTTGGGAGGCTCGTCCTCGTCTTCACTTGGTGTATCCTCCCCCTTGTGTATGGCGTTGAGCTTGCCGGACTGCTTGAAGACCCAACATTCTCTGTGGGTATGATTAGCGGGCTTGCTAGGGGTACTATGTCTCTGACATACCTGGTCCAGAATTTTGTTGAGGCTGGACGGTTCATCCCTGGTGCCTTTAGTGGGCGGCTTTTGACCTGGCCGGGAGCTTTTGAATCCGGCATTTACTGTCGTGCCCTTCATGTTGTCTTCTTTATTCCGGCGTTTGCTATTGCTGTTGCGCCGTGATTTCCCATTTCCATCTCTAACTTCAGATGTACTGGGGTCGCTGGTGCTGCATCTGGCTAGCCAGCTATCCTCACCCGTGCAAAATCGGGTCATGAGGTTTGTTCATGCGGCCATCGTTCTCGGCTTATTTTGGCCGAGGTGTCTGGCGAGCCATTGGTCACGGACGCTATGCTTGAAAGCTGCCAAGGCTTCGGCTTCCGGACAGTCGACAATCTGGTTCTTTTTAGTGAGAAACCTGTTCCAAAGCTTTCGGCCTGACTCTCCAGGCTGTTGAGTTATATGACTCAAATCGTCCGCATCCGGAGGTCGGACATAAGTTCCTTGAAAATTTGCCAGAAAGGCGTCTTCGAGCTCTTCCCAACTTCCAATGGAGCTTTCGGGGAGGCCTTTGAGCCAGTGACGAGCTGGCCCTTTGAGCTTGAGGGTTAAGTATTTGATGGCGTGGAGATCATCTCCTCGAGCCATATGGATATGAAGGATATAGTCCTCAATCCAAACCCCAGGGTCTGTTGTCCCATCGTATGCCTCTATGTTTACGGGCTTGAATCCCTCTGGAAATTCATGGTCCAGCACCTCATCGGTGAAACATAGGGGGTGTGCGGCACCCCTGTAACTGGGTGTACCGCATTGTTCTGATGCTTGTTGTGTTGCATTGTATGCTGGGGTGCGCTTGCGTGGTCCATAGATGGATCTTGTTGCGTCATCCTTTGGGTGCGAGCCCTCGCGTGGGTCGCGTGTTGTATTGTGTGTGGCATTGTATGTCGTTATGTGTTTATAGAGGGGTCGTCTATCCGACCAGTTGGTTGCTTTGATATTTGGTTGTGGGGGGTTGGAGGCCTCCTCATCGAATTCGGGTAGCATCTTCCGCTTTGGGTAGCTCTTTGAGGGGCGATCGTCGCCGTACATTGCTGTTGTATTAAGAATTTTACTCCATCTGAATTGGAGTTTGTTTTGCGCGGCCTTGAGCCTTCGCTTCTGCTTTTTAAGGCTCCTTGCGGTGGCAAAGAGCCTTTCGCGGGCATTCTGATGCTCCGGGTGCCTGTCCGGCGTTATGTTGTCCGGACCATTATCCCTGATAGGATTTGTTTGTTCGGTTTGAATATCCGGATTGTCGTTGTCCGGCAGCGGTTCGCCCTGCTCTAGTGCTGGGTCTGCGTGATCGCTATTTCTGTCGAGGCGGGATTTGGGGCGGCGCTTGCGTCGCCGTTTTGACTGCTTTTCGAGGGAACAGGCCTTGGGTGCGTCCTTCTGCTCCTCGTCGTCATCTTTTGGTGCGTCCACCGTGTATATGTCATATGACGAGGTGGCAATCCAGGGCCCAACAGGCGCTAGTTCTTCATTGTCTCCTTCATCGGCGTCCATACCATCGATGTCTTCGGAGTAAAAGTCGAGCATGTCGGTTAAATCATCGACAGTGGCTACAAAGTGGGTGGTGGGTGGGCTTTGAATTTCTTCATCGTCCGTACTCCAACCTTGCTGACCGTAGTCTGGCCAGGGCTCTCCTGATAAAGAGAGAGACTTCAGTAACTTCAAGATATCGCCGAAAGGCGAGTGCTGAAAGACGTCTGCGGCCGTGAACTCCATGATCGGCACCCAATCGGATTCGATCGGCAGGGGCGCAGAGGGTTCGAAGTCCAGAGAAGAATCCGGCTCCGTGGAGTCACGAGTCTCGCAGTGTACGGGGCTGGTGTTCGGCTCAACCGCCGTTGGGATCACAGCCCCCGAGGTGGCGTCCAACCGCCCATCCTCGATCGGCGCGGTTGGCTCCAAACTAAGGGCACTGTTCGGCGGACGAGCTAGATCATGCTCGTCGTGACAGTGCGGCTCGGTCGGCGGTGGTTCGAGTCCGTTGAAGATCAAGTCCCCGCGGATGTCAGCCGTGTAGTTTAAATTTCCAAATCTGACCTGACGGCCAGGGGCGTAGCTTTCGATCTGCTCTAGATGGCCAAGTGAATTGGCCCGTAGTGCAAAGCTGCCAAAGACGAAGATCTGTCCGGGGAGGAAGGTCTCACCCTGGACTGCATTGCCATTGATGATCGTAGGAGCCATCGGGCCTGATGGCGACGGCACAGAGGAACTCTCAATGAAATCACCAATGTCGGTGTCAAAACCGGCGGATCTCGGGTAGGGGGTCCCGAACAGTGTGTCTAGGCCGGATGGTAACAGGAGGCAAGGGACACGAAGTTTTACCCAGGTTCAGGCCCTCTCGATGGAGGTAAAACCCTACGTCCTGCTTGATTAATATTGATGGTATGGGTAGTACAAGAGTAGATCTACCACGAGATCAGAGAGGCTAAACCCTAGAAGCTAGCCTATGGTATGATTGTTGATGTGTATGTTGTCCTACGGACTAAAACCCCCCGCTTTATATAGACACCGGAGAGGGTTAGGGTTACATAGAGTCGGTTACAATAGTAGGAGATCTGAACATCCGTATCACCAACCTTGCCTTCCACACCAAGGAAAGTCCCTTCCGGACACGGGACGGAGTCTTCAATCTTGTATCTTCATAGTCCAGGAGTCCGGCTGAAGGTATAGTTCGGCTATCCGAACACCCCCTAATCCAGGACTCCCTCAAGGATGCTTTGTTCCATCTCCTATAAAATGGTTAGCTAGCAGTTTTTCCATCATACCCGAAGGAAATTCAAAAGGAGTTTCATTTTCAATAGGTTCAGTAGGTTGAGGAGCAACTCTTTGCTCTACTGGACGGGGTGAAGATACCCCAAACAAGCCCCTCAGATAATTAGTTTCCATAGTAACAAGTGATAGTAAATTTCAGCACACTATATAAATTTTTCCTTACCAAATTCCACCTACCAAAGGCGCTACACTCCCCAGCAACGGCGCCAGAAAAGAGTCTTGATGACCCACAAGTATAGGGGATCTATCATAGTCCTTTCGATAAGTAAGAGTGTCAAACCCAACGAGGAGCAGAAGGAAATGATAAGCGGTTTTCAGCAAGGTATTCTCTACAAGTACTGAAATAAGTGGTAACAGATAGTTTTGTGATAAGATACATTGTAACGAGCAACAAGTGACAAAAGTAAATAAAGTGCAGAAAGGTGGCCCAATCCTTTTGTAGAAAAGGACAAGCCGGAACAAACTCTTATAATAGGAAAAGCGCTCCCGAGGACACATGGGAATATCATCAAGCTAGTTTTCATCACGTTCATATGATCCGTGTTCGATACTTTGATAATTTTTTATGTGGGTGGACCGGTGCTTGGGTGCTGTTCTTACTTGAACAAGCATCCCACTTATGATTAACCTCTATTGCAAGCATCCGCAACTACAACAAAAGTAATAAGGTAAACCTAACCATAGCATGAAACTAGGGTTTAAGCTTTTGTCACTCTAGCAACCCATCATCTACTTATTACTTCCCAATGCCTTCCTCTAGGCCCAAATAATGGTGAATTGTTATGTAGTCGACGTTCACATAACACCACTAGAGGCTAGACAACATACATCTTATCAAAATATCAAACGAATACCAAATTCACATGACTACTAATAGCAAGACTTCTCCCTTGTCCTCAGGAACAAACGTAATTACTCACAAAGCATATTCATGTACATAATCAGAGGGGTAATAATATGCATATAGGATCTGAACATATGATCTTCCACCAAATAAACCGACTAGCATCAACTACAAGGAGTAATCAACACTACTAGCAACCTACTAGCACCAATCCCGGACTTTGAGACAACAATTGGATACAAGAGATGAACTAGGGTTTGGAGATGAGATGGTGCTGGTGAAGATGTTGGAGGAGATTGCCCTCTCCCGACGAGAGGAGCATTGGTGATGACAATGGTGATGATTTCCCCCTCCCGGAGGGAAGTATCCCCGGCAGAACAGCTTTGCCGGAGCTCTAGATTGGATCCGCCAAGGTTCCGCCTCGTGGCGGCGGAGTCTCGTCCCGAAAAGTTCCTCCTTATTTTGTTCTCATTGAAAGACTTCATATAGGAGAAGATGGACGTCGGAAAGCCACCAGGGGGGCCACGGGGTAGGGGGGCGCGCCCCCCACCATCGTGAGCAGGGTGTGGGCCCCCTGGCCTTCATCTTTGGCGAGGATTTTTCTTTATTTGTTTTAAGATGTTCCGTGGACTTTCAGGACTTTTGGAGTTGCGCAGAATAGGTCTCTAATATTTGCTCCTTTTCCAGCCCAGAATTCCAGCTGCCGGCATTCTCCCTCCTTATGTAAACCTTGTAAAATAAGAGAGAATAGCCATAAGTATTGTGCCATGAAGTGAAATAACAGCCCATAATGCAATAAATATGGATATAAAAACATGATGCAAAATGGACGTAACTGGAGGCACGACAAGGGGCGTGGAGCGGTGCTACGGGCTGTTGGGGATCTGGCGAACGCGGTGCCACGCTTGGTTTCAAACCAGCATGGTTGTTACCACGACGGCAACGTGCAGAGGCGGCGGCGTGTGCGGGCGAGCTCGGTGCGGTCACTGTGGTGGACGGCAGAGCGAACAGAGAGGGGGGAGAGGAAGGAGCACACGGTTGTCACGACAAGCTAGGCGGCGAGGTTGGGGACGAGCTGGTGCAGGCGTGACAGCGAAAGGGATCTCCAGCGACGACGAGGTCGGGTGAGGTCTTTGCGGTGGCTCCGGGGCGAACGAGCACTCGGGGCCTGGTCTGCTCGATGGAGAGGAGGGCGGCGGAGCTTCTCGACACGGCGAGTCAGCGAGGAGGCAACAGTGGCTGCGGTTTTCACGTCGGCGCGAGCGCGGCAGCGTCGGCCATGATGGGGGAGAACGAGGGACAGGAGTAGGGCGGAGAGTGAGGTGTCGGGCGGTCGGGGCGGGGACCAGGGGGACTCATCCACGCGACCAGCAGCTCAGCGGCAAGCAGGTGACGGTGTGGCGAGCTCGGGCACGCCGGCGCTCACCTCTCTGCCTGCCTGGCGAGAAGAAGCAGTTGACTGGCCATGGGCCAGCACAGTGCTAGGCTGCCAGGTGGGCCTGCCAGGTAGGTTGGCCAGGTAAGCCTCTTTCCTTATTATTTTGTTTTTCTTTTCTTTCTGTAGGTTTGTGGCTTTTCTAAAAATGCCTAAGCACTTTCAAAAATCATCAAACTACTCATGCCCACTGTATGGAATATATCCAATAGGAAACATTTTGGTTGATGATTATTTGGACATTTAGAATATTTTATAGCATTTAAATGTCCAAATGCAAATAACATATGATTTAATCCAGAGACCTTAGGATGTCCTAGAAAATTGTGCACCATTTTTGTCAGAGGTTTAGGACCAAAGAAATGATGATGAACATTTTAGAAGGGCATTTCAGGTTCATTGAAAAAGATTTTAGTAAACCCTAGTTGGATTAAAAGGGTGTTGGGGGTTCTGTCTTCCCCATTTCAAGTTTCTAAGAAATTTAAACATGATGCAAACACTCTAATGCATGCCCTGACTAGGGATGTGACAACTCACCCCCACTAAACAAGAATCTCGTCCCGAGGTTCAAGACATGAGGTAAGAGGGAAAGTGGGTCACAAAACTATCACAATCTTCATGATCCATTTGTCCTTCTCGAAGATGTTGATTCATTGCATCATCTTGATCTCGATGTCTTTGCTTTCAAGATCTTCACCCAACACGGGGACAGAAGAGCGAGATAACTCCACAGGGATGGATCACCTTAATGATCACATGATCAACTCATAGAACGAGACGTAGAAACATCTCTTGAGCTGAGGGACAAAAACACATATGAGGAGTGATGGAAAGATGCAGGTGACGATGGTTCAGTTTAGTAGGCAACAATTCCATGCTTCGAAGATGGTGCATGGTTTCAAGACAATGAGGAAATAATCGCCATGATTCCATAACAGGGCACCTTAGGGAAGGTGACTCATAGACTTATTCCCTCAAGTGGCAAAAATAATTACTTTTGATACATAGAATATTGAGACTATTTATACCAACCTAAGGCAATCACAATCGATCATTTGAAGGAGTTCAAAAGAATGACATACTCGTACTAGAATGGATGATGTGGACTACCTTGTTGAAGACAATGCAATGGATGATTTTGCTTATTATCGGAAATGGATGGGACCCATGGTAAGTCCACTTTAGAAGATGATCTTGGACAGCAACTGCTGAGAAGGGCAGCCCATGGAAAATTGGCACAATGGCGGTGAAAGCTGGGAACAAAATGCAACTGTTGGGAATGTTCCAACCATCATATCTTCCTGAGATTCAGATCCGATTGGTGATAGGATACTTCAGACTCGGCATGTCTAAAAAGAAAGTTTACAACACAAATCAATGAGATGACGTTGCGAGATTCTCGGGAAATGAACTACGATAGTAAGCTCCAAAACATGAGCTGGTACTGCTACACAGATGTGAACACGCTGTCCCAGACAAGAATGATCACATGGTAGTCTTGCAATAAAACACTACCGAGTTCTGATTGGGAACCATCATTGAGATAACGAAGTCTTATGCATATCCGTCCGGGCCCTTCAGGATTAGCGCATGAACTTCTTTTCTTTGAATAAATCAATCAGTGGCTTGGTGTGCCACGGAATACATATGGAGTGGAGGTAATTAATCTACCAAACCATATAATACATTCGCACATGCATAATTGACTTGGGATGGTACCAGAGGAAACAAAAACAATCTTTCTCGAACTGACGGCGGAAACTTGCACCAAATGCACATGAATTAAAGGAAGTCACTTCTTCCATCCAACCATAAGCTTCATGAACGGAACACGAAGGCATTGCTTACAAAGTTTCCAACACTAGGTTGATGTTCAACATGAATCATGGAGGAGACAAAATGCTGTTGATGGGCTCAACAGCAACTCATTGGAATTTTCCATATCACTGGAATTCCACCATTATGTGAGCAATGTGATAGTATTGGTCAGACCAAAGGATGTAATGGTGTATGCTCGAGGAACAACCACGAGTAAGACAACATTATGAATATTGTTGGTTCTAACTTGATTTGACGATAGCCCACACTCAAATCAAGGTTTGGACAAGATGATAGATTCAACAACCGATCACGAGGAAAAATCGATGAAGATATCATCTCTCGTCATCACACACACAAACACATGGATATCCCTTTGGAATGAACTAAGTTAGGCAAGCTTTTATCTTCCAACTCTCCAAGTTGTTGTTTAGCTTAACCAAATAGCTTAGGGGTATCCAACATAGATTCTTGGAGAAAGGGGTGGCTACAAGAAACCAAGCCGAAACAAACTCTTATAATAGGAAAAGCGCTCCCGAGGACACATGGGAATATCATCAAGCTAGTTTTCATCACGTTCATATGATTCGCGTTCGATACTTTGATAAATTGATATGTGGGTGGACCGGTGCTTGGGTGATGTTCTTACTTGAACAAGCATCCCACTTATGATTAGCCTCTATTGCAAGCATCACAACTACAACAAAAGTAATAAGGTAAACCTAACCATAGCATGAAACATATGGATCCAAATCAGCCCCTTACGAAGCAACGCATAAACTAGGGTTTAAGCTTCTGTCACTCTAGCAAGCCATCATCTATTTATTACTTCCCAATGCCTTCCTCTAGGCCCAAATAATGGTGAAGTGTTATGTAGTCGACATTCACATAACACCACTAGAGGCTAGACAACATACATCTTATCAAAATATCAAAAGAATACCAAATTCACATGACTACTAATAGCAATACTTCTCCCTTGTCCTCAGGAACAAACGTAATTACTCACAAAGCATATTCATGTTCATAATCAGAGGGGTAATAATATGCATATAGGATCTGAACATATGATCTTCCACCAAATAAACCGACTAGCATCAACTACAAGGAGTAATCAACACTACTAGCAATCTACTAGCACCAATCCCGGACTTTGAGACAACAATTGGATACAAGAGATGAACTAGGGTTTGGAGATGAGATGGTGCTGGTGAAGATGTTGGAGGAGATTGCCCTCTCCCGACGAGAGGAGCATTGGTGATGACGATGGTGATGATTTCCCCCTCCCGGAGGGAAGTATCCCCGGCAGAACAGCTCTGCCGGAGCTCTAGATTGGATCCGCCAAGGTTCCGCCTCGTGGCGGCGGAGTCTTGTCCCGAAAAGTTCCTCCTTATTTTTTTCTCATTGAAAGACTTCATATAGGAGAAGATGGACGTCGGAAAGCCACCAGGGGGGCACGAGGTAGGGAGGCGCGTCCCCCACCCTCGTGAGCAGGGTGTGGGCCCCCTGGCCTTCATCTTTGCCGAGGATTATTCTTTATTTGTTTTAAGATGTTCCGTGGAGTTTCAGGACTTTTGGAGTTGCGCAAAATAGGTCTCTAATATTTGCTCCTTTTCCAGCCCAGAATTCCAGCTGCCGGCATTCTCCCTCCTTATGTAAACCTTGTAAAATAAGAGAGAATAGCCATAAGTATTGTGACATGAAGTGAAATAACAGCCCATAATGCAATAAATATGGATATAAAAACATGATGCAAAATGGACGTAACTGGAGGCACGGCAAGGGGCGTGGAGCGGTGCTACGGGCTGTCGGGAATCTGCCGAACGCGGCGATGCGCTTGGTTTCAAACCAGCATGGTTGTTACCACGACGGCGACGTGCAGAGGCGGCGGCGTGTGCGGGCGAGCTCGGTGCGGTCACTGTGGTGCACGGCAGAGCGAACGGAGAGGGGGGAGAGGAAGGAGCTCACGGTTGTCACGGCAAGCTAGGCGGCGAGGATGGGGACGAGCTGGTGCAGGCCTGACGGCGAAAGGGATCTCCAGCAACGACGAGGTCGGGTGAGGTCGTTGCGGTGGCTCCGGGGCGAACGAGCACTCGGGGCTTGGTCTGTTCGATGGAGAGGAGGGCGGTGGAGCTTCTGGACATGGCGAGTCAGCGAGGAGGCAACGGTGGCTGCGGTTTTCACGTCGGCGCGAGCGCGGCAGCGTCGGCCATGGTGGGGGAGAGCGAGGGAGAGGAGTAGGGTGGAGAGTGAGGTGTCGGGCGGTCGGGGCGGGGACCAGGGGGACTCATCCACGCGACCAGCAGCTCAGCGGCAAGCAGGTGACGGTGTGGCGAGGTCGGGCACGCCGGCGCTCACCTCTCTGCCTGCCTGGCGAGAAGAAGCAGCTGGCTGGCCATGGGCCAGCACAGTGCTGCGCTGCCAGGTGGGCCTGCCAGGTAGGTTGGCCAGGTAAGCCTCTTTCCCTATTATTTTGTTTTTCTTTTCTTTCTGTAGGTTTGTGGCTTTTCTAAAAATGCCTAAGCACTTTCAAAAATCATCAAACTACTCATGCCCACTGTTTGGAATATATCCAACAGGAAACATTTTGGTTGATGATTATTTGGACATTTAGAATATTTTATAGCATTTAAATGTCCAAATGCAAATAACATATGATTTAATCCAGAGACCTTAGGATGTCTTAGAAAATTGTGCACCATTTTTGTCAGAGGTTTAGGACCAAAGAAAAGATGATGAACATTTTAGAAGGGCATTTCAGGTTCATTGAAAAAGATTTTAGTAAACCCTAGTTGGATTAAAAGGGTGTTGGGGGTTCTGTCTTCCCCATTTCAAGTTTCTAAGAAATTTAAACATGATGCAAACACTCTAATGCATGCCCTGACTAGGGATGTGACAACTCACCCCCACTAAACAAGAATCTCGTCCCGAGGTTCAATACATGAGGTAAGAGGAAAAGTGGGTCACAAAACTATCACAATCTTCATGATCCATTTGTCCTTCTCGAAGATGTTGATTCATTGCATCATCTTGATCTCGACGTCCTTGCTTTCAAGATCTTCACCCAACACGGGGACAGAAGAGCGAGATAACTCCACAGGGATGGATCACCTTAATGATCACATGATCAACTCACAGAACGAGACGTAGAAACATCTCTTGAGCTGAGGGACAAAAACACATATGAGGAGCGATGGAAAGATGCAGGTGACGATGGTTCAGTTTAGTAGGCAACAATTCCATGCTTCGAAGATGGTGCATGGTTTCAAGACAATGAGGAAATAATCGCCATGATTCCATAACAGGGCACCTTAGGGAAGGTGACTCATAGACTTATTCCCTTAAGTGGCAAAAATAATTACTTTTGATACATAGATTATTGAGACTATTTATACCAACCTAAGGCAATCACAATCGATCATTTGAAGGAGTTCAAAAGAATGACATACTCGTACTAGAATGGATGATGTGGACTACCTTGTTGAAGACAATGCAATGGATGATTTTGCTTATTATCGGAAATGGATGGGACCCATGGTAAGTCCACTTTTGAAGATGATCTTGGACAGCAACTGCTGAGAAGGGAAGCCCATGGAAAATTGGCACAATGGCGGTGAAAGCTGGGAACAAAATGCAACTATTGGTAATGTTCCAACCATCATATCTGCCTGAGATTCAGATCCGATTGGTGATAGGATACTTTAGACTCGGCATGTCTGAAAAGAAAGTTTACAACACAAATCGATGAGATGACGTTGCGAGATTCTCGGGAAATGAACTACGATAGTAAGCTCCAAAACATGAGCTGGTACTGCTACACACATGTGAACACGCTGTCCCAGACAAGCATGATCACATGGTAGTCTTGCAATAAAACACTACCGAGTTCTGATTGGGAACCATCATTGAGATAACGAAGTCTTGTGCATATCCGTCCGGGCCCTTCAGGATTAGCGCATGAACTTCTTTTCTTTGAATAAATCAATCAGTGGCTTGGTGTGCCACGGAATACATATGGAGTGGAGGTAATTAATCTACCAAACCGTATAATACATTCGCACATGCATAATTGACTTGGGATGGTACCAGAGGAAACAAAAACAATCTTTCTCGAACTCACGGCGGCAACTTGCACCAAATGCACATGAATTCAAGGAAGTCACTTCTTCCATCCAGCCATAAGCTTCATGAACGGAACACGAAGGCATTGCTTACAAAGTTTCCAACACTAGGTTGATGTTCAACATGAATCATGGAGGAGACAAAATGCTGTTGATGGGCTCAACAGCAAATCATTGGAATTTTCCATATCACTGGAATTCCACCATTATGTGAGCAATGTGATAGTATTGGTCAGACCAAAGGATGTAATGGTGTATGCTCGAGGAACAACCACGAGTAAGACAACATTATGAATATTGTTGGTTCTAACTTGATTTGACGATAGCCCACACTCAAATCAAGGTTTGGACAAGATGATAGATTCAACAACCGATCACGAGGAACAATCGATGAAGATATCATCTCTCGTCATCACACACACAAACACATGGATATCCCTTTGGAATGAACTAAGTTAGGCAAGCTTTTATCTTCCAACTCTCCAAGTTGTTGTTTAGATTAACCAAATAGCTTAGGGGTATCCAACATAGATTCTTGGAGAAAGGGGTGGCTACAAGTGAAGGAAAAATGCCCTAGAGGCAATAATAAAGTTATTATTTATTTCCTTATATCATGATAAATGTTTATTATTCATGCTAGAATTGTATTAACCGGAAACATAATACATGTGTGAATACATAGACAAACAGAGTGTCACTAGTATGCCTCTACTTGACTAGCTCGTTAATCAAAGATGGTTATGTTTCCTAACCATAGACAAAAGAGTTGTTATTTGAGTAACGAGGTCACATCATTAGTTGAATGATCTGATTGACATGACCCATTCCATTAGCTTAGCACCTGATCGTTTAGTATGTTGCTATTGCTTTCTTCATGACTTACACATGTTCCTATAACTATGAGATTATGCAACTCCCGTTTGCCGGAGGAACACCTTGGGTGCTACCAAACGTCACAACGTAACTGGGTGATTATAAAGGAGCATTACAGGTGTCTCCAAAAGTAGATGTTGGGTTGGCGTATTTCGAGATTAGGATTTGTCACTCCGATTGTCGGAGAGGTATCTCTGGGCCCTCTCGGTAATGCACATCACATAAGCCTTGCAAGCACTGCAACTAATATGTTAGTTGTGAGATGATGTATTACGGAACGAGTAAAGAGACTTGCCAGTAACGAGATTGAACTAGGTATTGGATACCGACGATCGAATCTCGGGCAAGTAACATACCGATGACAAAGGGAACAACGTATGTTGTTATGCGGTCTGACCGATAAAGATCTTCGTAGAATATGTAGGAGCCAATATGGGCATCCAGGTCCCGCTATTGGTTATTGACCGGAGACGTGTCTCGGTCATGTCTACATTGTTCTCGAACCCGTAGGGTCCGCACGCTTAAGGTTACGATGACAGTTATATTATGAGTTTACATGTTTTGATGTACCGAAGGAGTTCGGAGTCCCGGATGAGATTGGGGACATGACGAGGAGTCTCGAAATGGTCGAGATGTAAAGATTCATATATTGGATGATATGGTTAGGCCAAGGGGTCAAGCCCATGAGGCTTTAGATCGGTGCAAAAGGAGTTTTGCGGAGTCCAGGGGGCCAAACGCCGGAGACCCTGGCGTCTGGCCCTGGGCTAGACGCCGAGGCCCATGGCGTCTGGGCCAGACGCCAAGGATTGTGGCGTTTGGTCCTGGAGTCCGAGTGGGACTCTTGCCTTTCGGGAAAAACCGACTTTGAGGAGGCTTTTGCTCCAAGTTTCGACCCCGGGGCTCAACATATAAATAGAGGGGCAGGGCTAGCACCAAAGACACAACAATTGATCCCTTGGATCTCTTAGCCGTGTGCGCTGCCCCCCTCCACCATAGTCCACCTCGATAATATCGTAGCGGTGCTTAGGCGAAGCCCTGCGACGGTAGAACATCAAGATCGTCACCACGCCATCGTGCTGACGGAACTCTCCCTCGACACTCGGCTGGATCGGAGTTCGAGGGACGTCATCGAGCTGAACGTGTGCTAGAACTCGGAGGTGCCGTAGTTTCGGTGCTTGATCGGTCGGGCCGTGAAGACGTACGACTACATCAACCGCGTTGTGCTAACGCTTCCGCTTACGGTCTACAAGGGTATGTAGACAATACTCTCCCCTCTCGTTGCTATACATCACCATGATCTTGCGTGTGCGTAGGAAATTTTTTGAAATTACTACGAAACCCTACAGTGGCATCCGAGCCTAGGTTATTTATGTTGATGTTATATGCACGAGTAGAACACAAGTGAGTTGTGGACGATACAAGTCATACTGCCTACCAGCATGTCATACTTTGGTTCGGCGGTATTGTTGGACGAGACGACCCGGACCAACCTTACGCGTACGCTTACGCGAGACCGGTTCCCTCGACGTGCTTTGCACATAGATGGCTTGCGGGCGACTGTCTCTCCAACTTTAGTTGAACCGAGTATGGCTACGCCCGGTCCTTGAGAAGGTTAAAACGGAGTCTATTTGACAAACTATCGTTGTGGTTTTGATGCGTAGGTGAGATTGGTTCTTACTTAAGCCCGTAGCAGCCACGTAAAACATGCAACAACAAAGTAGAGGACGTCTAACTTGTTTTTGCAGGGCATGTTGTGATGTGATATGGTCAAAGCATGATGCTGAATTTTATTGTATGAGATGATCATGTTTTGTAACCGAGTTATCGGCAACTGGCAGGAGCCATATGGTTGTCGCTTTATTGTATGCAATGCAATCGCGATGTAATGCTTTACTTTATTACTAAACAGTAGTGATAGTCGTGGAAGCATAAGATTGGCGAGACGACAACGATGCTACGATGGAGATCAAGGTGTCGCGCCGGTGACGATGGTGATCATGACGGTGCTTTGGAGATGGAGATCACAAGCACAAGATGATGATGGCCATATCATATCACTTATATTGATTGCATGTGATGTTTATCTTTTTATGCATCTTATCTTGCTTTGATTGACGGTAGCATTATAAGATGATCTCTCACTAAATTATCAAGAAGTGTTCTCCCTGAGTATGCACCGTTGCCAAAGTTCGTCGTGCCCAGACACCACGTGATGATCGGGTGTGATAAGCTCTACGTCCATCTACAACGGGTGCAAGCCAGTTTTTGCACACGCAGAATACTCAGGTTAAACTTGACGAGCCTAGCATATGCAGATATGGCCTCGGAACACGGAGATCGAAAGGTCGAGCGTGAATCATATAGTAGATATGATCAACATAACGATGTTCACCATTGAAAACTACTCTATCTCACGTGATGATCGGTCATGGTTTAGTTGATTTGGATCACGTAATCACTTAGAGGATTAGAGGGATGTCTATCTAAGTGGGAGTTCTTAAATAATATGATTAATTGAACTTTAATTTATCATGAACTTAGTCCTGGTAGTATTTTGCAAATTATGTTGTAGATCAATAGCTCGCGTTGTTGCTTCCCTGTGTTTATTTTGATATGTTCCTAGAGAAAATCCTGTTGAAAAATGTTAGTAGCAATGATGCGGATTGGATCCGTGATCTGAGATTTATCCTCATTACTGCACAGAAGAATTATGTCCTTGATGCACCGCTAGGTGACGGACCTATTGCAGGAGCAGATGCAGACGTTATGAACGTTTGGCTAGCTCAATATGATGACTACTTGATAGTTTAGTGCACCATGCTTAATGGCTTAGAATCGGGACTTCAACGACGTTTTGAACGTCATGGAGCATATGAGATGTTCCAGGAGTTGAAGTTAATATTTCAAGCAAATACCCGAGTTGAGAGATATGTAGTCTCCAACAAGTTCTATAGCTAAAAGATGGAGGAGAATCGCTCAACTAGCGAGCATGTGCCCAGATTGTCTGAGTACAACAATCGCTTGAATCAAGTGGGAGTTAATCTTCCAGATAAGATAGTGATTGACAGAATTCTCTAGTCACCATCACCAAGTTAGTAGAACTTCGTGATGAACTATGATATGCAAGGGATAACGGAAACAATTCCCAAGCTCTTCGTAATGCGGAAATTGACGAAGGTAGAAATCGAGAAAAACATCAAGTGTTGATGGTAGACAAGACCACTAGTTTCAAGAAAAGGGCAGAGGGAAGAAGGGGAACTTCAAATAGAATGGCAAACAAGTTGCTGCTCAAGTGAAGAAGCCCAAGTCTGGTCCTAAGCCTGAGACTAAGTGTTTCTACTGCAAGCAGACTGGTCACTGGAAGCGGAACTGCCCCAAGTATTTGGCGGATAAGAAGGATGGCAAGGTGAACAAAGGTATATGTGATATACATGTTATTGATGTGTACTTTACTAGTGTTTATGGCAACCCCTCACTATTTGATACTAGTTCAGTTGCTAAGATTAGTAACTCGAAACGGGAGTTGCAGAATAAACAGAGACTAGTTAAGGGTGAAGTGACGATGTGTGTTGGAAGTGGTTCCAAGATTGATATGATCATCATCGCACACTCCCTATACTTTCGGGATTAGTGTTGAACCTGAATAAGTGTTATTTGGTGTTTGCATTGAGCATGAATATGATTTGATCATGTTTATTGTAATACGGTTATTCATTTAAGTAAGAGAATAAATTGTTGTTCTGTTTACATGAATAAAACCTTATATGGTTACACACCCAATGAAAATAGTTCGTTGGATCTCGATCGTAGTGATACACATAATCATAATATTGAAACCAAAAGATGCAAAGTTAATAATGATAGTGCAACTTATTTGTAGCACTGCCGTTTAAGTCATATTGGTGTAAAGCGCATGAAGAAACTCCATGCTGATGGGATTTTGGAATCACTTGATTATGAATCACTTGATGCTTGCGAACCATGCCTTTTGGGCAAGATGACTAAAACGCCATTCTCCGGAACAATGAAGCAAGCAACAGATTTGTTGGAGATCATACATACTGATGTATGTGGTCCGGTGAATATTAAAGCTTGCAGCAGGTATCATTATTTTCTGACCTTCACAGATGATTTGAGCAGATATGGGGATATCTACTTGATGAAACATAAGTTTGAAACATTTGAACAGTTCAAAGAATTTCGGAGTGAAGTGGAAAATCATCGTGACGAGAAAATAAAGTTTCTACGATCTGATCGTGGAGACAAATATTTGAGTTACGAGTTTGGTCTTCAATTAAAACAATGTGGAATAGTTTCACAAACTCATGCCACATGGAACACCACAGCATAATGGTGTGTCCGAACGTCATAACCGTACTTTATTAGATATATAGTGCAATCTATGATGTCTCTTACGGATCTACCACTATCGTTTTGGGGTTATGCATTAAAGACAGCTACATTCATATTAAATAGGGCACCATCTAAATCCGTTGAGGCAACACCATATGAACTATGGTTTGGCAAGAAACCTAAGCTGTCGTTTCTTAAAGTTTGGGGTTGCAATGCTTATATGAAAAAAATTTCATCCTGATAAGCTTAAACTCAAATCGGAGAAGTGCGTCTTCATAGGATATCCAGAGGAAACTATTGGATACACCTTCTACCACAGATCCGAAGGCAAGACTTTTTTTGCTAAATTTGGAAACTTTCTGGAGAAGGGGTTTCTCTTGAAAGAAGTGAGTGGGAGGAAAGTAGAACTTGACGAGGTAACTGTACCTGCTCCCTTATTGGAAAGTAGTACATCACAGAAAACTGTTTTTGTGACACCTACACCAGTTAGTGAGGAAGCTAATGATGATGATCATGAAACTTCAGAACAAGATACTACTGAACCTCGTAGATGAACCAGAGTAAGATCCGCGCCAGAGTGGTACGGTAATCCTGTTCTGAAAGTCATGCTACTAGATCATGATGAAACCTACGAACTATGAAGAAGCGATGATGAGCCAAGATTCTGGAAAGTGGCTTGAAGCCATGAAATCTGAGATGGGATCCATGTATTAGAACAAAGTATGGACTTTGGTTGACTTGCCCGATGATCGGCAAGCAATTGAGAATAAATGGATCTTTAAGAAGAAGACTGACGCTGATGGTAATGTTACTGTCTACAAAGCTCGACTTGTCGCAAAAGGTTTTCGGCAAGTTCAAGGGATTGACTACGATGAGACCTTCTCACCCGTAGCGATGCTTAAGTCCGTCCGAATCATGTTAGCAATTGCCGCATTTTATGATTATGAAATTTGGCAGATGTATGTCAAAACTGCATTCCTGAATGGATTTCTGGAAGAAGAGTTGTATATGATGCAACCGGAAGGTTTTGTCGATCCAAAGGGAGCTAACAAAGTGTGCAAGCTCCAGCGATCCATTTATGGACTGGTGCAAGCCTCTCAGAGTTGGAATAAACGTTTTGATAGTGTGATCAAAGCATTTGGTTTTATACAGACTTTCGGAGAAGCCTGTATTTACAAGAAAGTGAGTGGGAGCTCTACAACATTTTTGATAAGTATATGTGAATGACATATTGTTGATCGGAAATAATGTAGAATTATTCTGTAAAGCATAAAAGGAGTGTTTGAAAGGAGTTTTTCAAAGAAAGACTTCGGTGAAGCTGCTTACATATTGAGTTTCAAGATCTATAGAGATAGATCAAGACGCTTGATAAGTTTTTTCAATGAGTACATACCTTGACAAGATTTTGAAGTAGTTCAAAATGGAACAGTCAAAGAAAGAGTTCTTGCCTGTGTTACAAGGTGTGAAGTTGAGTAAGACTCAAAGCCCGACCACGGCAAAAAAAAAATAGAAAGAGAATGAAAGTCATTTCCTATGCCTCAGTTATAGGTTCTATAAAGTATGCCATGCTGTGTACCAGATCTATTGTATACCCTGCACTGAGTTTGGCAAGGGAGTACAATAGTGATCTAGGAGTAGATCACTGGACAGCGGTCAAAATTGTCCTTAGTGGAATAAGGATATGTTTCTCTATTATGGAAGTGAAAAAAGGTTCGTCGTAAAGGGTTACGCCGATGCAAGTTTGACACTAATCTAGATGACTCTAAGTCTCGATCTAGATACATATTGAAAGTGGGAGCAATTAGCTAGAGTAGCTCCATGCAGAGCATTGTTGACATAGAAATTTGCAAAATACATGAGGATCTGAATGTGGCAGACCCGTTGACTAAGATTCTCTCACAAGCAAAACATGATCACACCTTAGTACTCCTTGGGTGTTAATCACATAGCGATGTGAACTAGATTACTGAATCTAGTAAACCCTTTGGGTGTTGGTCACATAGCGATGTGAACTATGGGTGTTAATCACATGGTGATGTGAACTATTTCTGTTAAATCACATGGCGATGTGAACTAAATTATTGACTCTAGTGCAAGTGGGAGACTGAAGGAAATATGCCCTAGAGGCAATAATAAAGTTATTATTTATTTCCTTATATCATGATAAATGTTTATTATTCATGCTAGAATTGTATTAACCGGAAACATAATACATGTGTGAATACATAGACAAACAGAGTGTCACTAGTATGCCTCTACTTGACTAGCTCGTTAATCAAGGATGGTTATGTTTCCTAACCATAGACAAAAGAGTTGTTATTTGAGTAACGAGGTCACATCATTAGTTGAATGATCTGATTGACATGACCCATTCCATTAGCTTAGCACCTGATCGTTTAGTATGTTGCTATTGCCTTCTTCATGACTTATACATGTTCCTATAACTATGAGATTATGCAACTCCCGTTTGCCGGAGGAACACCTTGGGTGCTACCAAACGTCACAACGTAACTGGGTGATTATAAAGGAGCATTACAGGTGTCTCCAAAAGTAGATGTTGGGTTGGCGTATTTCGAGATTAGGATTTGTCACTCCGATTGTCGGAGAGGTATCTCTGGGCCCTCTCGGTAATGCACATCACATAAGCCTTGCAAGCACTGCAACTAATATGTTAGTTGTGAGATGATGTATTACGGAACGAGCAAAAAGACTTGCCAGTAACGAGATTGAACTAGGTATTGGATACCGACGATCGAATCTCGGGCAAGTAACATACCGATGACAAAGGGAACAACGTATGTTGTTATGCGGTCTGACCGATAAAGATCTTCGTAGAATATGTAGGAGCCAATATGGGCATCCAGGTCCCGCTATTGGTTATTGACCGGAGACGTGTCTCGGTCATGTCTACATTGTTCTCGAACCCGTAGGGTCCGCACGCTTAAGGTTACGATGACAGTTATATTATGAGTTTACATGTTTTGATGTACCGAAGGAGTTCGGAGTCCCGGATGAGATTGGGGACATGACGAGGAGTCTCGAAATGGTCGAGACATAAAGATTCATATATTGGATGATATGGTTAGGCCAAGGGGTCAAGCCCATGAGGCTTTAGATCGGTGCAAAAGGAGTTTTGCGGAGTCCAGGGGGCCAAATGCCGGAGACCCTGGCGTCTGGCCTTGGGCCAGACGCCGAGGCCCATGGCGTCTGGGCCAGACGCCAAGGATTGTGGCGTTTGGTCCTGGAGTCCGAGTGGGACTCTTGCCTTTCGGGAAAAACCGACTTTGAGGAGGCTTTTGCTCCAAGTTTCGACCCCGGGGCTCAACATATAAATAGAGGGGCAGGGCTAGCACCAAAGACACAACAATTGATCCCTTGGATCTCTTAGCCGTGTGCGGTGCCCCCCTCCACCATAGTCCACCTCGATAATATCGTAGCGGTGCTTAGGCGAAGCCCTGCGACGGTAGAACATCAAGATCGTCACCACGCCGTCGTGCTGACGGAACTCTCCCTCGACACTCGGCTGGATCGGAGTTCGAGGGACGTCATCGAGCTGAACGTGTGCTAGAACTCGGAGGTGCCGTAGTTTCAGTGCTTGATCGGTCGAGCCGTGAAGACGTACGACTACATCAACCACGTTGTGCTAACGCTTCCGCTTATGGTCTACAAGGGTATGTAGACAATACTCTCCCCTCTCGTTGCTATACATCACCACGATCTTGCGTGTGCGTAGGAAATTTTTTGAAATTACTACGAAACCCTACAACAAGAAACCAAGCCGGAACAAACTCTTATAATAGGAAAAGCGCTCCCGAGGACACATGGGAATATCATCAAGCTAGTTTTCATCATGTTCATATGATTCGCGTTCGATACTTTGATAAATTGATATGTGGGTGGACCGGTGCTTGGGTGTTGTTCTTACTTGAACAAGCATCCCACTTATGATTAACCTCTATTGCAAGCATCCGCAACTACAACAAAAGTAATAAGGTAAACCTAACCATAGCATGAAACATATGGATCCAAATCAGCCCCTTATGAAGCAACGCATAAACTAGGGTTTAAGCTTCTGTCACTCTAGCAACCCATCATCTACTTATTACTTCCCAATGCCTTCCTCTAGGCCCAAATAATGGTGAAGTGTTATGTAGTCGACGTTCACATAACACCACTATAGGCTAGACAACATACATCTTATCAAAATATCAAACGAATACCAAATTCACATGACTACTAATAGCAAGACTTCTCCCTTGTCCTCAGGAACAGACGTAATTACTCACAAAGCATATTCATGTTCATAATCAGAGGGGTAATAATATGCATATAGGATCTGAACATATGATCTTCCACCAAATAAACCGACTAGCATCAACTACAAGGAGTAATCAACACTACTAGCAACCTACTAGCACCAATCCCGGACTTTGAGACAACAATTGGATACAAGAGATGAACTAGGGTTTGGAGATGAGATGGTGCTGGTGAAGATGTTGGAGGAGATTGCCCTCTCCCGACGAGAGGAGCATTGGTGACGACGATGGTGATGATTTCCCCCTCCCGGAGGGAAGTATCCCTGGCAGAATAGCTCTGCCGGAGCTCTAGATTGGATCCGCCAAGGTTCCGCCTCGTGGCGGCGGAGTCTCGTCCCGAAAAGTTCCTCCTTAATTTTTTCTCATTGAAAGACTTCATATAGGAGAAGATGGACGTCGGAAAGCCACCAGGGGGGCCACGAGGTAGGGGGGCACGCCCCCCACCCTCGTGAGCAGGGTGTGGGCCCCCTGGCCTTCATCTTTGGCGAGGATTTTTCTTTATTTGTTTTAAGATGTTCCGTGGAGTTTCAGGACTTTTGGAGTTGCGTAGAATAGGTCTCTAATATTTGCTCCTTTTCCAGCCCAGAATTCCTGCTGCCGGCATTCTCCCTCCTTATGTAAACCTTGTAAAATAAGAGAGAATAGCCATAAGTATTGTGACATGAAGTGAAATAACAGCCCATAATGCAATAAATATGGATATAAAAACATGATGCAAAATGGACGTAACTGGAGGCACGGCAAGTGGCGTGGAGCGGTGCTACGGGCTGTTGGGGATCTGGCGAACGCGGTGACGCGCTTGGTTTCAAACCAGCATGGTTGTGACCACGACGGCGACGATCAGAGGCGGCGGTGTGTGCGGGCGAGCTCGGTGCGGTCACTGTGGTGCACGGCAGAGCGAACGGAGAGGGTGGGAGAGGAAGGAGCTCACGGTTGTCACGGCAAGCTAGGCGGCGAGGTTGGGGACGAGCTGGTGCAGGCGTGATGGCGAAAGGGATCTCCAGCAACGACGAGGTCGGGTGAGGTCGTTGCAGTGGCTCCGGGGCGAACGAGCACTCGGGGCTCGGTCTGCTTGATGGAGAGGAGGGCGGCAGAGCTTCTAGACACGGTGAGTCAGCGAGGAGGCAACGGTGGCTGCGGTTTTCACGTCGGCGCGAGCGCGGCAGTGTCGGCCATGGTGGGGGAGAGCGAGGGAGAGGAGTAGGGTGGAGAGTGAGGTGTCGGGCAGTCAGGGCGGGGACCAGGGGGACTCATCCACGTGACCAACAGCTCAGCGGCAAGCAGGTGACTGTGTGGCGAGCTCGGGCACGCCGGCGCTCACCTCTCTGCCTGCCTGGCGAGAAGAAGCAGCTGACTGGCCATGGGCCAGCACAGTGCTGGGCTGCCAGGTGGGCCTGCCAGGTAGGTTGGCCAGGTAAGCCTCTTTCCTTATTATTTTGTTTTTCTTTTCTTTCTGTAGGTTTGTGGCTTTTCTAAAAATGCCTAAGCACTTTCAAAAATCATCAAACTACTCGTGCCCACTATATGGAATATATCCAACAGGAAACATTTTGGTTGATGATTATTTGGACATTTAGAATACTTTATAGCATTTAAATGTCCAAATGCAAATAACATATGATTTAATCCAGAGACCTTAGGATGTCCTAGAAAATTGTGCACCATTTTTGTCAGAGGTTTAGGACCAAAGAAAAGATGATGAACATTTTAGAAGGGCATTTCAGGTTCATTGAAAAAGATTTTAGTAAACCCTAGTTGGATTAAAAGGGTGTTGGGGGTTCTGTCTTCCCCATTTCAAGTTTCTAAGAAATTTAAACATGATGCAAACACTCTAATGCATGACCTGACTAGGGATGTGACAACTCACCCCCACTAAACAAGAATCTCGTCCCGAGGTTCAAGACATGAGGTAAGAGGAAAAGTGGGTCACAAAACTATCACAATCTTCATGATCCATTTGTCCTTCTCGAAGATGTTGATTCATTGCATCATCTTGATCTCGACGTCCTTGCTTTCAAGATCTTCACCCAACACGGGGACAGAAGAGCGAGATAACTCCACAGGGATGGATCACCTTAATGATCACATGATCAACTCACAGAACGAGACGTAGAAACATCTCTTGAGCTGAGGGACAAAAACACATATGAGGAGCGATGGAAAGATGTAGGTGACGATGGTTCAGTTTAGTAGGCAACAATTCCATGCTTCGAAGATGGTGCATGGTTTCAAGACAATGAGGAAATAATCGCCATGATTCCATAACAGGGCACCTTAGGGAAGGTGACTCATAAACTTATTCCCTTAAGTGGCAAAAATAATTACTTTTGATACATAGATTATTGAGACTATTTATACCAACCTAAGGCAATCACAATCGATCATTTTAAGGAGTTCAAAAGAATGACATACTCGTACTAGAATGGATGATGTGGACTACCTTGTTGAAGACAATGCAATGGATGATTTTGCTTATTATCGGAAATGGATGGGACCCATGGTAAGTCCACTTTAGAAGATGATCTTGGACAGCAACTGCTGAGAAGGGCAGCCCATGGAAAATTGGCACAATGGCGGTGAAAGCTGGGAACAAAATGCAACTGTTGGGAATGTTCCAACCATCATATCTTCCTGAGATTCAGATCCGATTGTTGATAGGATACTTCAGACTCGGCATGTCTGAAAAGAAAGTTTACAACACAAATTGATGAGATGACGTTGCGAGATTCTCGGGAAATGAACTACGATAGTAAGCTCCAAAACATGAGCTGGTACTGCTACACATATGTGAACACGCTGTCCCAGACAAGCATGATCACATGGTAGTCTTGCAATAAAACACTACCGAGTTCTGATTGGGAACCATCATTGAGATAACGAAGTCTTGTGCATATCCATCCGGGACCTTCAGGATTAGCGCATGAACTTCTTTTCTTTGAATAAATCAATCAGTGGCTTGGTGTGCCACGGAATACATTTGGAGTGGAGGTAATTAATCTACCAAACCATATAATACATTCGCACATGCATAATTGACTTGGGATGGTACCAGAGGAAACAAAAACAATCTTTCTTGAACTCACGGCGGCAACTTGCACCAAATGCACATGAATTCAAGGAAGTCACTTCTTCCAACCAACCATAAGCTTCATGAACGGAACACGAAGGCATTGCTTACAAAGTTTCCAACACTAGGTTGATGTTCAACATGAATCATGGAGGAGACAAAATGCTGCTGATGGGGTCAACAGCAAATCATTGGAATTTTCCATATCACTGGAATTCCACCATTATGTGAGCAATGTGATAGTATTGGTCAGACCAAAGGATGTAATGGTGTATGCTCGAGGAACAACCACGAGTAAGACAACATTATGAATATTGTTGGTTCTAACTTGATTTGACGATAGCCCACACTCAAATCAAGGTTTGGACAAGATGATAGATTCAACAACCGATCACGAGGAACAATCGATGAAGATATCATCTCTCGTCATCACACACACAAACACATGGATATCCCTTTGGAATGAACTAAGTTAGGCAAGCTTTTATCTTCCAACTCTCCAAGTTGTTGTTTAGCTTAACCAAATAGCTTAGGGGTATCCAACATAGATTCTTGGAGAAAGGGGTGGCTACAAGAAACCAACTTGGTCACGAAATCAACAGAGCGGTCAGGTGACAACCTAGTAATACTTCCGAGAAGATATTCGGAAAATCATGAACCACCGATATGTTTCTAAGTTTGAGAACAATCTTGCTTTTCAGTGCAAGACGATATGATTGAAAGAGCAAGGAATTTCATATAATCCAAACTCATTGATCGAAGAGTGCACCAAGAAAATGGACAAGGTAGCACGATCAATCTTAGGAAGATGACTCAGTGCCCAACACGCTAAGATTAAGAGTATTTCCCATTTAACTACCCAGCAACGGGATTGCTAGGAGTATTGATTTCACACAACATATTTCTTTCGAATAACCCGTGCAGAAAGGTAGAACTGGCAGAGTCGCAACATAGAATCGAGAACCCGTCAAGAGCAATCTGGTTGTGATCTTTCGGTTCAACGAGGAACTTCTGCCATAAGTAGTTCATGGTATTTGGAAGAAAGAAATACCACGGACATCGAGGTCTATTGCAAAGGTGTTGGAAATATGCCCTAGAGGCAATAATAAATTGGTTATTATTATATTTCCTTGTTCATGATAATTGTTTATTATCCATGCTAGAATTGTATTGATAGGAAACTCAGATACATGTGTGGATACATAGACAACACCATGTCCCTTGTAAGCCTCTAGTTGACTAGCTCGTTGATCAATAGATGGTTACGGTTTCCTGACCATGGACATTGGATGTCGTTGATAACGGGATCACGTCATTAGGAGAATGATGTGATGGAAAAGACCCAATCCTAAGCCTATCACAAAGATCGTGTAGTTCGTATGCTAAAGCTTTTCTAATGTCAAGTATCATTTCCTTAGACCGTGAAATTGTGCAACTCCCGGATACTGTAGGAGTGCTTTGGGTGTGCCAAACGTCACAACATAACTGGGTGGCTATAAAGGTACACTACAGGTATCTCCGAAAGTGTCTGTTGGGTTGGCACGAATCGAGACTGGGATTTGTCACTCCGTGTAAACGGAGAGGTATTTCTAGGCCCACTCGGTAGGACATCATCATAATGTGCACAATGTGACCAAGGAGTTGATCACGGGATGATGTGTTACGGAACGAGTAAAGAGACTTGCCGGTGATGAGATTGAACAAGGTATCGGGATACCGACGATCGAATCTCGGGCAAGTACAATACCACTGGACAAAGGGAATTGAATACGGGATTGATTGAATCCTCGACATTGTGGTTCATCCGATGCGATCATCATGGAACATGTGGGAGCCAACATGGGTATCCAGATCCCGCTGTTGGTTATTGGCCGGAGAGTTGTCTCGGTCATGTCCGTATGGTTCCCGAACCCGTAGGGTCTACACACTTAAGGTTCGATGACGCTGGGGTTATTAGGAAGACTTGTATGTCATTACCGAATGTTGTTCGGAGTCGTGGATGAGATCCTGGACGTCACGAGGAGTTCCGGAATGGTCCAGAGGTAAAGATTTATATATGGAAAGTTGTTGTTCGGGTTTCGGGAAAAGTTCGGTTTGTTCGATATTGTACCGGGAAGCTTCCGGAAGGTTCCGGAGGATTCTGGAGGGGTCCGGAGGTCTGGAAAATGTTCCACCACGTCCAATACAGCAGCATGGGCTGTAGGGGGGCGCCCTAACCTTAATGGGCAAAGGGCACCAGCCCCCCCCAAGGCCCATGCGCATGGGAGAGGGGAAACCCTAAAGGGGAAGGCCTCCACTGGACTTGGGAGGCACTCCTCCCCCCTTGGCCGCCGCCCCCAACCCTAGATGGGATCTAGGGGGGCCGGCCCCCTCTCTCCCCACCTATAAATAGTGGAGGGGTGGGAGGGCGGCCACACCCTTGAGCCTGGCGCAGCCCTCCCTCCTCCTACACCTCCTCCTCCTCCATAGTGCTTGGCGAAGCCCTGCTGGAGAACCACGAGCTCGATCACCACCACGCCGGCGTGCTGCTGTTGGACTCTCTTCCTCAACCTCTCCCTCCTCCTTGATGGATCAAGGCGTGGGAGACGTCTCCGTTCCGTGTGTGTGTGTGGAACGCGGAGGTGCTGTCCATTCGACGCTAGGATCATCGGTGATTTGGATCACGACGAGTACGACTCCATCAACCCCGTTCACTTGAACGCTTCCGCTTAGCGATCTACAAGGGTATGTAGATGCACTATCCTTCCCCTCGTTGCTAGATTACTCCATAGATTGATCTTGGTGATGCGTAGAAAATTTTAAATTTCTGCTACGATCCCCAATAGTGGCATCATGAGCTAGGTCTATGCGTAGTTTCTATGCACGAGTAGAACACAAAGCAGTTGTGGGCATCGATATTGTCAATTTACTTGCCGTTACTAGTCTTATCATGATTCGGCGGCATCGTGGGATGAAGCGGCCCGGACCGACCTTACACGTACTCTTACGTGAGACTAGTTCCACCGACTGACATGCACTAGTTGCATAAGGTGGCTAGCGGGTGTCTGTCTCTCCCACTTTAGTCGGATCAGATTCGATGAAAAGGGTCCTTACGAAGGGTAAATAGAAATTGGCATATCATGTAGTGGTTTTCGCGTAGGTAAGAAACGTTTTTGCTAGAAACCTATAGCAGCCACGTAAAAACTTGCAACAACAATTAGAGGACGTCTAACTTGTTTTTGCAGCATGTGTCGTGTGACGTGATATGGCCAAAAGTATGTGATCAATGATATATGTGATGTATGAGATTGATCATGTTCTTGTAATGGGAATCACGACTTGCATGTCGATGAGTATGACAACCGGCAGGAGCCATAGGAGTTGTCTTTATTTATTTATGACCTGCGTGTCAACATAAATGTCATGTAATTACTTTACTTTATTGCTAAAGCGTTAGCCATAGTAGTAGAAGTAATAGATGACGGGACAACTTCTAGAAGACACGACGATGGAGATCATGGTGTCATGCCGGTGACAACGATGATCATGGAGCCCCGAAGATGGAGATCAAAAGGAGCAAAATGATATTGGCCATATCATGTCACTATTTGATTGCATGTGATGTTTATCATGTTTTACATCTTATTTGCTTAGAACGACGGTAGCTTAAATAAGATGATCCCTCACTAAAATTTCAAGAAAAGTGTTCCCCCTAACTATGCACCGTTGCGAAGGTTCGTTGTTTCGAAGCACCACGTGATGATCGGGTGTGATAGATTCTAACGTTCGAATACAACGGGTGTAAGCCAGATTTACACACACAATACACTTAGGTTGACTTGACGAGCCTAGCATGTACAGACATGGCCTCGGAACATGGAAGACCGAAAGGTCGAGCATGAGTCGTATAGAAGATATGATCAACATGAAGATGTTCACCAATGTTGACTAGTCCGTCTCACGTGATGATCGGACACGGCCTAGTCGATTCGGATCATGTTTCACTTAGATGACTAGAGGGATGTCTATATGAGTGGGAGTTCATTAAATTATTTGATTAGATGAACTCAATTATCATGAACATAGTCTAAATTGTCTTTGCAAATATGTCGTAGATAAATAGCTCAAGTTGTAGCTCCCTGTTTCAATACGTTCCTAGAGAAAGATTAAGTTGAAAGGTATTGTAAGCAATGATGCGGACTGGGTCCGTAGTCCGAGGAGTGTCCTCACTGCTACACAGAAGGCTTACGTCTTTGATGCACCGCTCGATGTGCAAACCCCTACAACGTCGTCTGTGGATGTTGTGAACACCTGACAGACACGTCCTGATGACTACTTGATAGTTTAGTGCACCATACTTTACGGCTTAGAATCGGGATTCCAATGACGTTTTGAACGCCATAGAACATATGAGATGTTCCAAGAGCTGAAATTGGGATTTCAGGATCATGCTCGTGTTGAGAGGTGTGAGACCTCTGACAAGTTCTTTTTCCAACAAGATGGAGGAGAATAGCTCAGCTAGTGAGCATGTGCTCAGAATGTCTGGGTGCTACTGTTGGGTTTCGTAGTAATTTCAAAAATTTTCCTACGCGCACACAGGATCATGTGATGCATAGCAACGAGAGGAGAGTGTTGTCTACGTACCCAACGCAGACCGACTGCGGAAGCGGTGACACGACGTAGAGGAAGTAGTCGTACGTCTTCACGATCCAACCGATCAAGTACCGAAACTACGGCACCTCCGAGTTCGAGCACACGTTCAGCTCGATGACGATCCCCGGACTCCGATCCAGCAAAGTGTCGGGGAAGAGTTCCGTCAGCACGACGGCGTGGTGACGATCTTGATGAACTACAGCAGCAGGGCTTCGCCTAAACTCCGCTACAGTATTATCGAGGAATATGGTGGCAGGGGGCACCGCACACGGCTAAGGAATTGATCACGTGGATCAACTTGTGTCAACTTGTGTGTTTAGAGGTGCCCCTGCCTCCGTATATAAAGGAGTAGAGGGGGGGAGGCTGGCCGGCCATAGAGGGAGGCGCAGGAGAGTCCTACTCCCTCTGGGAGTAGGATTCCTCCCCCCAATCCTAGTCCAACTAGGATTCCTCGGAGGGGAAGGGAGAGAGGGGGGCCGGCCACCTTCTCCTAGTCCTAATAGGACTAGGGGAGGGGGAAGAGGCGCAGCCACCTTGGGCTGCCCCTTTCTCCTTTCCACTAAGGCCCATGATGGCCCATATGGCTCCCGGGGGGTTCCGGTAACCCTCCCGGTAACCCGGTAAAATCCCGATTTCACCCGGAACACTTCCGATGTCCAAACATAGGCTTCCAATATATCAATCTTTACGTCTCGACCATTTCGAGACTCCTCGTCATGTCCGTGATCACATCCGGGACTCCGAACAACCTTCGGTACATCAAAATGCATAAACTCATAATGTAACTGTCATCGTAACCTTAAGCGTGCGGACCCTACGGGTTCGAGAACAATGTAGACATGACCGAGACACGTCTCCGGTCAATAACCAATAGCGGGACCTGGATGCCCATATTGGCTCCTACATATTCTACGAAGATCTTTATCGGTCAGACCGCATAACAACATACGTTGTTCCCTTTGTCATCGGTATGTTACTTGCCCGAGATTCGATCGTCGGTATCCAATACCTAGTTCAATCTCGTTACCGGCAAGTCTCATTACTCGTTCCGTAATACATCATCTCACAACTAACATATTAGTTGTAATGCTTGCAAGGCTTATGTGATGTGTATTACCGAGAGGGCCCAGAGATACCTCTCCGACAATCGGAGTGACAAATCCTAATCTCGAAATACGCCAACCCAACATCGACCATTGGAGACACCTGTAGTACTCCTTTATAATCACCCAGTTACGTTGTGACGTTTGGTAGTACCCAAAGTGTTCCTCCGGTAAACGGGAGTTGCATAATCTCATAGTCATAGGAACATGTATAAGTCATGAAGAAAGCAATAGCAACATACTAAACGATCGGGTGCTAAGCTAATGGAATGGGTCATGTCAATCAGATCATTCTACTAATGATGTGACCTCGTTAATCAAATAACAACTCATTGTTCATGGTTAGGAAACATAACCATCTTTGATTAACGAGCTAGTCAAGTAGAGGCATACTAGTGACACTCTGTTTGTCTATGTATTCACACATGTATTATGTTTCCGGTAAATACAATTCTAGCATGAATAATAAACATTTATCATGATTATAAGGAAATAAATAATTACTTTATTATTGCCTCTAGGGCATATTTCCTTCAGCTACAATCATTTAAATCAAGTGGGAGTTAAACTTCCAGATAAGATAGTGATTGATAGAGTTCTCTAGCCACTATCACTAAGCTACTAGATCTTCGTGATGAACTATGACATGCAAGGGATGGAGTTGATCCCAGAGCTATTCGCGGTGCTTAAGACCGCAAAAGGTAGAAATCAAGAAGGAGCATCAAGTGTTGATGGTTTAACAAGACCACTGGTTTCAAGAAGGGCAAGGGCTAGAAGGGAAACTTCATGGATGGCAAACCAGTTGCCGCTCCAGTGAAGGAACCCAAGGTTGAACCCAAACCCGAGACTAAGTGCTTCTGTTTTAAGGGGAACGGTCACTGGTAGCGGAATTACCCCAAATGCATGGTAGATAAGAAGGTTGGCAACTTTAATAAAGTATATACGTGTTATTAATGTGTACCTCACTAGTACTCCTGGTAGCACCTGGGTATTGGATACCGGTTCAATTGCTATTATTGGTTACTTGAAGCAAGAGCTACGGACTAAAAGGAGACTGGCTAAGGGCGAGGTGACGATGTGTATTGGAAGTGTTTCCAAAGATGGATGTGATCACCATCGCACGCTCCATCTGCCTTCGGGATTAGTAATGAACCTAGATAAATGTTATCAGGTGTCTACGTTGAGCATGAATATGATTAGATCATGTTCATTGCAATACGGTTATTCATTTAAATTAGAGAATAATGGTTATTCTGTTTACATGAATAATACCTTTCATGGTCATGCACCCTATGTGAATGGTTCATTGAATCTCGATCATGGTAATACACATGTTGACGCCAAAAGATGTAGAGTTAATAATGATAGTACCACTTTTTCATGGCACTGCCGCTTAGGTCATATTGGCGTAAGATACATGAGGAAACTCCATATCGATGGATGTTTGGAGTCACTTGATTTTGAATCGCTTGACACATGCGAGCCATGCCTCATGGGCAGGATGACTAAGACTCCATTTTCAGGTACAATGAAACGGGCAAGTGACTTGTTGGAAATCATACATGCTGATGCGTGTGATCCAATGAGAATTGAAGCGTGCTGTGGATATCGCTATTTTCTCATCTTCACTGACGATTTGAGTAGATATAGGTATATCTACTTAATGAAGCACAAGTCTGAAACATTTGAAAAGTTCAAGCGATTTCAGAGTGAAGTTAAGAATCATCATAACAAGAAGATCAAATTCCTACGATCTGATCAATGAGAATTTCTGAGTTATGAGTTTGGAAAACACTTAAGACATTGTGGAATTGTTTCACAGTTGAAGCCACCTGGAACACCACAGGGTAATGGTGTGTCCGGACATCGTAATCGAACCTTATGAGATATGGTGCGATCTATGATGTCTGTTATCGATCTACCATTTTCATTTTGAGGTTATGCGTTAAAGACAGCTGCATTCACTTTAGATAGGACACCATGTAAGTCCATTGAGACGACATCCTGTGAACATTGGTTTCGCAAGAAACCAAAGTTGTCATTTCGTAATGTTTGGGGCTGCGATGCTTAAGGCTTCAGCCGGAGAAGCTCGAACCCAAAGCGGACAAACACATCTTCATAGAATACCCAAAGGTGACAGTTGGGTACACCTTCTATCTTAGATCCGAGGGCAAATTGTTTGTCGCTAAGAACGGGTCCTTTCTCGAGAAGGAGTTTCTCTCGAAAGAATTGAGTGGGAGGAAGATAGAACTTGATGAGGTTGTCGAACCTTTACTTCAACCAGAGAGTGATGCAACACAGGAAGATGTTTTCTGTGGCGCCTACGTCTGTTGAAGAGGAAGTTAATGATAGTGATCATGAAGCTTCAGATTAAGTTGCTATCGAACCTCATAGAACGACAAGGATATGTACTACTCCTGAGTGGTACGGTAATCATGTCTCAGATATCATGTTGTTGGACAACAATGAACCTACGAGCTATGGAGAAGCGATGGTGGGCCCGTATTCCGACAAATGGTTAGAAGCCCTGAAATCCGAGATAGGATCCATGTATCAGAACAAAGTATGGACTTTGGTGGACTTGCCCGATGATCGGCAAGCCACTGAGATAAATGAATCTTTAAGAAGAAGACGGACGTCGGCGGTAATTTTACCGTCTATGAAGCTTGACTTGTGGGAAAGAATCTTTTCACAAGTTCAAGGAGTTGACTACGATGAGAATGTCTCACTCGTAGCGATGCTTAAGTCCGTCGGAATCATGTTAGCATTAGCTGTATTTTTATATTATGAAATCTTACAGATGGATGTCAAAACAAGTTTTCTTACCAGTTTTCATAAGAAAAGTTGTATGTGATACAATAAAAGGTTTTGTCGATCCTAAGGATGCTAAAAGGTATGCTGGCTCCAGCAATCCTTCTATGGACTAGAGCAAGCATCTCGGAGTCAGAATATATGCTTTGATGGAGTGATCAAAGCTTTTAGGTTTATACAATGTTTGCTAGAAACTTGTATTAACAAGAAAGTTAGTGGGAGCACTACAACATTTATGATAAGTATATGTGGATGACATATTGTTGATCCGAAATAATGTAGAATTTCTGGAAAGCATAAACGGTTGTTTGAAGTGTGTTTTTCAAGGGAAGACCTGGATAAAGCTGCTTACATATTGGGCATCAAGATCTATAGAGATAGATCAAAACGCCTGATGATACTTTCAAAGAACGCACACCTTGACATGTTTTTGAAGGAGTTCAAAATATATAAGTCAAAGAAGGGGTTCTTACCTGAGTTGTAAGGTGTGAAGTTGAGTAAGACTCAGAGCTTGACCACGGTAGAAGAAAGAGGAAGGACGAAGGTCGTCCCCTATGCTCTTGTCATAGTCTCTATACGGTATGCCATGCTGAGTACCGCACCTGATGTGTGCCTTGCCACATGTCTGGCAAGAGGGTACAAAGGTGATCTAGGACTGGATCCCCAGATAGCAGTCAAAATTATCCTTAGAGGAATAAGGAAAAGTTTTATCGGTTATGGAGGTGATAAAGAGTTCGACATAAAGAGTTACGTCGATGCAAGCTTAACACCTATCTGGATAGATCTGAGTAGAGATACCGGATACGTATAATGTAGCAACAATTTGGAATAGCTCCAAGTGGAACATGGTAGCAGCATCTACGATATGACATAAAGTTTTGCGAAATACATAGGGATCTGAATATGGCAAGACCCATTGACTACAACCTCTCTCGCAAGCATAACATGATCTAACCCAGAACTCTTTGAGTGTTAATCACATAGTGATGTGAACTAGATCATTAAGTCTAGTAGACTCTTGGATGTTGGTCACATGGCGATGTGACCTGTGAGTGTTAATCACATGGCGATGTGAACTAGATTATTGACTCTAGTGCAAGTGGGAGACTGTTGGAAATATGCCCTAGAGGCAATAATAAATTAGTTATTATTATATTTGATTGTTCATGATATTGTTTATTATCCACGCTAGAATTGTATTGATAGGAAACTCGGATACATGTGTGGATACATAACAACACCATGTCCCTAGTAAGCCTCTAGTTGACTAGCTCGTTGATCAATAGATGGTTACGGTTTCCTGACCATGGACATTGGATGTCGTTGATAACGGGATCACATCATTAGGAGAATGATGTGATGGACAAGACCCAATCCTAAGCCTAGCACAAAGATCGTGTAGTTCGTATGCTAAAGCTTTTCTAATGTCAAGTATCATTTCCTTAGACCATGAGATTGTGCAACTCCCGGATACTGTAGGAGTGCTTTGGGTGTGCCAAACGTCACAATGTAACTGGGTGGCTATAAAGGTACACTACAGGTATCTCCGAAAGTGTCTGTTGGGTTGGCACGAATCGAGACTTGGATTTGTCACTCCGTGTAAACGGAGAGGTATCTCTGGGCCCACTCGATAGGACATCATCATAATGTGCACAATGTGACCAAGGAGTTGATCACGGGATGATGTGTTACGGAAAGAGTAAAGATACTTGCCGGTAACGAGATTGAACAAGGTATCAGGATACCGACGATCGAATCTCGGGCAAGTATAATACCACTGGACAAAGGGAATTGAATACGGGATTGATTGAATCCTCGACATCCTAGTTCATCCTATGAGATCATTGTGGAACATGTGGGAGCCAACATGGGTATCCAGATCCCGCTGTTGGTTATTGGCTGGAGAGTTGTCTCGGTCATGTCCGCATGGTTCCCGAACTCGTACGGTCTACACACTTAAGGTTCGATGACGCTAGGGTTATTAGGAAGACTTGTATGTCATTACGGAATGTTGTTCGGAGTACCGGATGACATTCCGGATGTCACGAGGAGTTCCGGAATGGCCCGGAGGTAAAGATTTATCTATGGAAAGTTGTTGTTCGGGTTCCGGGAAAAGTTCGGTTTTTTCCGGTATTGTACCAGAAAGCTTCCGGAAGGTTCCGGAGGATTCCGGAGGGGTCCGGAGGTCCGGAAAATGTTCCACCACGTCCAATACAGCAGCATGGGCTGTAGGGGGGCGCCCTAACCTTAATGGGCCAAGGGCACCAGGCCCCCCAAGGCCCATGCGCATGGGAGAGGGGAAACCCTAAAGGGGAGGGCCTCCACTTGACTTGGGAGGCACTCCTCCCCCCCTTGGCCGCCGCCCCCAACCCTAGATGGGATCTAGGGGGACCGGCCCCCCTCTCTCCCCACCTATAAATAGTGGAGGGGTGGGAGGGCGGCCACACCCTTGAGCCTGGCGCAGCCCTCCCTCCTCCTACACCTCCTCCTCCTCCATAGTGCTTGGCGAAGCCCTGCTGGAGAACCACGAGCTCCATCACCACCACGCCATCGTGCTGCTATTGGACTCTCTTCCTCAACCTCTCCCTCCTCCTTGCTGGATCAAGGCGTGGGAGACGTCTCCATTTCGTACGTGTGTTGAACGCGGAGGTGTCGTCCGTTCGGCGCTAGGATCATCGGTGATTTGGATCACGACGAGTACGACTCCATCAACCCCGTTCACTTGAACGCTTCCGCTTAGCGATCTACAAGGGTATGTAGATGCACTCTCCTTCCCCTCGTTGCTAGATTACTCCATAGATTGATCTTGGTGATGCGTAGAAAATTTTAAATTTCTGCTACGATCCCCAACAAAAGGTTGCTAATATCCTAAAGGAACGAGCAACACTATCAACAGAAAGTACGTAGAGCGAATATCGGGTTCAGGAACCCAAGGATGGAATACCTACTAGCTAATAACATCACAAGATCCTGTCGAGAATGGTGGCCAGATTAATCACACTGGGAACACAAAACGTGGCTAGATTACCAGGTGATCCTCTAAGACGCCTAGGGTCATAAGAATAGTTCCAACATATATACTGAGGTAATGAAGTTCCTCAACACACTGGTTAGTGTGGTTAATATGTCCCAAAAGAACATCAGGAACGGAAAGAAGGGAGTTGCAAATGCATCAGATTATTTCGAAACCTGGGATGACTCGGGCAGCATAACGGCTGTAAATGCTCAAAAAGATTTGAGACATCCTGCAAAATGGCGGCATAGCCACTCAACATCGCAATATCAAGGTTCCGAGATCAACTATGAACACACGGAAGTAGTAGAAACTGAACTGGGGCTTGAATCCATCAATCCTATAGGTCTACGGCTTAGTAACACGTGATCCTGATAGAAAGAAGAGGAAGCCTAGTTCTTAATCCCCATGGAGAAGAAGAGGTTGACTCAGATCAGAAGGGCATAAGGTAAAGGAGTAAAAAGAGGCTTACGTTCCATTCCCCAATCAATTCCCTTGCATAACTAAATAATTTCTAGCTCAACTTCGACCAGTTTGGCTTGGTAATCGTATAGGTAGTCAGGCTATGATAGTAGAGCTGTCAGGACCCCGATCCTCAGTCACACCGGTCTAGCATGTAACACATCATATCACTTTGCGGCCTCACGCACGGTATTCCCACGGGTGCCACCTTATCTGGATCGGGACCGTTTGCGCCTTTTGGCTCGCTTATATGATAGTGTCGCTAGCATCCAGATCACAAAAAACCTAGGCCGACATGACTAGTCATGAAACCAAAGTGGCACTAACTTACAGGGACAGGCATACATGAACCAGCGTCGAATGTGTCGGACATCAGCATGTGAATCCAGGCTTTAGCAACTGGGATAACATGACTCCGGGAACCCGGGCTGTAGGAGGCTAGCAGGACTCCGGATGTCATCGCGTGACATTTCCCCGAAGGGACATACACATGAATGAAGTGGGACACATGTCGGCCAGTCTAGGTGTTCCGGAGCAGTAGTAACTGGGCTAGCAGGACTTCGGTAAACCGGGCTATAGCAGACTACCATCGCTCGGTGGAAGCACTAGACGACATTTCCCCATAAGAGAGGCTACCAAGGATAAAAAACTAGGTTGTCGGATCCCACACATACCAAGCATTTCTATCATGCACACAATATGCCCGATATGTGTAAATACAACATGGCATCACAACAAAACTCTACAACTCAAAGTATTTATTCATTAGGCTACGAAGAGCCAGATATTACAAACATGGGTCTCATGACCCAACATACAGAGCATACAAGCAACAAGCATATGCGGAAGCTTAACTTGTTTGAGTACAGACAACTACAAATGAAAAGGGCTGAGAAGCCTGACTATCTACAAGACCCTGCCGAGGGCACAAGATCGTAGCTGAGGTAACAAGCTAAACGTCAAAGTCCACGCGGAACTACTAGCGAGACTGAAGTCTCTCTGCAATACATAAATTGGGCACACGTGAGTACAAATGTACCCAGCAAGACTTACATCAGAACTAGCTACATATGCATTGGTATCAATAAAGGGGTGGTGGAGTTTAACTGCAACAAGCCAGCTTTGACTCGGTGGCTATCCTAAACTACAACTGCAAGTAACTCTTTTGAGGTGGCGCACACGAGTCCACATATTCACCATATCAATACACCACTATGGATCCGCTCCCGTCTACCTACGAGAACGACGTCCATAGCACTCACGCTTATCTTGCGTATTTTAGAGTATCCACTTCAAGTTATCTATGAACTGTATAGGCAACCCAGAAGTCCTTTACCACAGACGCGGCTATTCGAATAGATCGTTTATAACCCTGCAGGGTTGTACTTCTTCACACATGTTTCCACCACTTAGCGTATGCACACGACATGTGCTCGGCAGACCTCAAGTGAAAGCCGGCGTGGGTGTAGACCATGACCTAACTAACCACACAAATCTCTAGTCCAGGTTTATCGCCTATTCAGGTTCCATCCGCGAGGAGATCCGGCCTGGGTTTTGCTCACAGCCCCAAATGATGTGTGCCGGGTTCCCGAGACACCGAACGGGCGCCCGGTACACCATGCCATGGTGTATCTACCGCATCATAGCCCACCCCTAGGGTCAGCGCTACGCACGGCCTCCAACACATAACCTACAAACACCAGAAACTAGTTGCAACTACTGGACAGAGGACAGGGGTGGTTAATAAGTTGAGCGGGGTCATATTTTAGGGCCCAACGTGTGGTAGTAGCTGTTTATGGATCACAAACACAGAACTCAGTTCCTAAGGTTGGTTTCAATGAGACAACCCACCATGTAGTCCTACATGGCCTCTCACCACTACCTTTATCAAATCGTGTTCACACACTTAGCTCACACACAGTAGGACATGTTCATCACCATTCCAATTCATCCCCGATGAATCAGACCTGACTCAACTCTAAGCAAGAACAGGCATGACAAACAAGCATGAATGAGTAGGCACATCACGGCTCAAACAACTCCTACTCATGCTAGTGGGTTTCATCTATTTACTGTGGCAATGACAGGTCATGCAGAGGAAAAGGGGTTCAACTACCGCAGCATGTAAAAGTTGAATCATTGTTGTCCTAATGCAGTAAAAGAGACCAGGAGCGAGAGAGTGGGATTGTACCGGAATGAACAAGGGGGTTTTGCTTGCCTGACAGAGGGCTCGAGGGGTACTCCCCTTCAACTGGATACTCGTGAATATCCTCGGGAGCAGAACCTACCACTAAGATTACACCGGTAACACAATCAATGCATGGCGATATGCAACAATATGATGCATGCACATGACATGGCAAAATGAGTGTGTTGGGCTAATGAAACTACAACCAGATGGGTTTGAGCCATTTTGAACCAAAGGTTCAACCCCAAACTCATCTTATGAATTTAAATAGTGTTTTATCATGTTTTGATATAAACAGCATGGTCAAGTTGCTTTAACATGCATTAAACAAGCACAGATGGATAGATTGGATTTTTCTGATAATTTTTCATATATAACTCTTTGCATTTGGAGTTACAGATTAATTTCAATGATTTTTAGAAGTTAGTACTATTTCCTGGAATTTCCTAAATAAAAATAAATCCAAAAAAGCCTATTACTGCGTCAGCATTGCGTCATGATGACCTTAGTAGGTCAACTGACCCAGTCCAGGTCAACCCTGACCAGTGGGACCCATTGGTCAGTGACCCAGAAGCTAATTAACTTAATTAAAATTAGTTTAAAACTAATCTAGGTTTGACCAGGGTCGGGGCCCACATGTCAGTGACCCAGGGGGGGTCAAACCCCTAGTCGACTGGGTCAAATCACCGGCGTTAAGTCGCCGGCGATGACCATATGCGGCGGAGGGGTCCGGGATTCGCACTCTGGCGACCAGACGAGCGGCGCAGGACATCTATGCGTAGCTGGAGGCGAGCCGCGTCGAGTGGTGGTGGTGGTTGGGCTCGGGGTCGCCGGAAACGACGCCGGCGATGAGCTTTGTGGCTGGCGGAGTTCGGGCGAGGTCGAACTCGTCGCTAGGAGGCACGACAAGGGGCATGGAGCGGTGCTACGGGCTGTTGGGGATGCGGCAAACGCGGTGACGCGCTTGGTTTCAAACCAGCATGGTTGTGGCCATAACGACGATGTGAAGTGGCGGCGGCGTGTGCGGGTGAGCTAGGTGTGGTCGCTGTGGTGCACGGCAGAGCGAAAGGAGAGGGGGAGGATAGGCAGGAGCTCACGGTGGTTGATACGTCTCCAACGTATCTATAATTTTTGATTGCTCCATGCTATATTATCTACTGTTTTGGACATTATTGGGCTTTATTATCCACTTTTATATTATTTTTGGACTAACCTATTAACTAGAGGCCCAGCCCAGAATTGTTGTTTTTTGCCTGCTTTAGGGTTTCGAAGAAAAGGAATATCAAACGGAGTCCAAATGGAATGAAACCTTCGGGAACGTGATTTTCTCAATGAACAAGACCCGGGAGACTTGGACCCTACGTCAAGAAAGGAAACGGGAGGCCACGAGGTAGGGATCGCGCCTACCCCCCCCCCCTCCCCCCCGCCCAGGCGCGCCCTCCACCCTCGTGGGCCCCCTGCTGCTCCACCGACGTACTCCCTCTTCCTATA
>NC_057812.1:700026852-700049541 GCF_018294505.1 Triticum aestivum | reverse complement strand
GCCCAGCCCAGAATTGTTGTTTTTTGCCTGCTTTAGGGTTTCGAAGAAAAGGAATATCAAACGGAGTCCAAATGGAATGAAACCTTCGGGAACGTGATTTTCTCAATGAACAAGACCCGGGAGACTTGGACCCTACGTCAAGAAAGGAAACGGGAGGCCACGAGGTAGGGATCGCGCCTACCCCCCCCCCCCCCCCCCCGCCCAGGCGCGCCCTCCACCCTCGTGGGCCCCCTGCTGCTCCACCGACGTACTCCCTCTTCCTATATATATCCACGTACCCCCAAATGATCAGATATGGAGCCAAAACCCTAATTCCACTGCCGTAACTTTCTGTATCAACGAGATCCCATCTTGAGGCCTGTTTCGGAGCTCCGCCGGAGGGGGCATCGATCACGGAGGGCTTCTACATCAACACCATAGCCCCTCCGATGAAGTGTGAGTAGTTTACTTCAGGCCTACAGGTCCATAGTTATTAGCTAGATGGCTTCTTCTCTCTTTTTGGATCTCAATACAATGTTCTCTCCCTCTCTTGTGGAGAACTATTCGATGTAATCTTCTTTTTGCGGTGTGTTTGTTGAGACCGATGAATTGTGGGTTTATGATCAAGTCTATCTATGAACAATATTTAAATCTTCTCTGAATTCTTTTATGTATGATTGGTTATCTTTGCAAGTCTTTTCGAATTATCAGTTTGGTTTGGCCTACTAGATTGATCTTTCTTGCAATGGGAGAAGTGCTTAGCTTTGGGTTCAATCTTGCGGTGTCCTTTCCAAGTGACAGTAGGGGCAGCAAGGCACGTATGTATTGTTTCCATCGAGGATAACAAGATGGAGTTTTCTTCATATTGCATGAGTCTATCCCTCTACATCATGTCATGTTGCTTAATGCGTTACTCTGTTTTTAACTTAATACTCTAGATGCATGCTGGATAGCGTTTGATGAGTGGAGTAATAGTAGTAGATGCAGGCAGGAGTCGGTCTACTTGTCTCGGACCTGATGCCTATATACATGATCATACCTAGATATTCTCATAACTATGCTCAATTCTGGTAATTGCTCAACAGTAATTTGTTCACCCACCGTAGAATACTTATGCTCTCGAGACAAGCCACTAGTGAAACATATGGCCCTCGGGTCTATATTTATCATATTGATCTCCTACTACTTAGTTATTTCCTTTGCTATTTACTTTGCCTTTATTTTACTTTGCATCTTTATCATCAAAATACCAAAAATATTATCTTATCATATCTATCAGATCTCACTCTCGTAAGTGGCCTTTCAGGGATTGACAACCCCTATTTGCGTTGGTTTCCAAGATTTATTTGTTTTGTGCAGGTATGAGGGACTCGCGTGTAGCCTCCTACTGGATTGATACCTTGGTTCTAAAAAACTGAGCGAAATACTTACGCTACTTTGCTCCATCATCCCTTCCTCTTCGGGGAAAACCAATGCAGTGCTCAAGAGGTAGCAAGAAGGATTTCTGGCGTCGTTGCCGGGGAGGTCTACGCAAAAGTCAACATACCAAGTACACATCACATACCCTTATCTCCAGCATTACATTATTTGCCATTTGCCTCTCGTTTTCCTATCCCACACTTCACCCTTGTCGTTTTATTTGCCCTCTCTCTCTATCCTCCCTCTCTATTTGCCTCTTTTTGCCTGCTTGCTTTTTGTTTGCTTGTCGTTACAGATAGTCCTTTACCTTCTGCCTCTATATCTGAAATTAGGGAAACTATTGTCGATAATAATTCTGATGCTCCTACTAAAGAACCAACTATCTCACATACAAAAAGATTCCGTGTTGGTAGTGGTAATATTATTGGAAAAGGAGTTACTCAAGATTTCTTTACTTGTGCCGGTGCTTTACATTCTATGGGTATTTCTATCCTTCATAGAACTAGTATTCTTGCGGACGCTATTGCCATGCTTGTAGTTTAACTTCAAAGACAATTCATGCACATGCATCCTTCCATACAAAGGATTTTTCTGGAATTTTCTAATATTGAGCATTCTTCTGTTAAGCGTGCTGCTACTCTGTTTTTGGCTCATGAGTTTAGATTCATAATAAAAGAGGCCAAAGAAATCTTTGCACATTATAGGGTGGACGCTTGCCGTCCTCCCATAGAGGCTATCCTTTTTGATCAAGAAGAAATAATGCGTTCTCAATCTCTAGACTATGTTGCTTTCAATGAAAATCTTAGAAAAAGGGTTCCTACCAATGTTTTAGTTGACAGAATCTCTGAACTTAATGATGATTTGGCTATTCAAAATAATGAACTAGGATATTCTCTTGAATATAGGCTCACAAAGTTCTGTCAAAAGAATGCTTATAATGATGAATTGGTTGTGCAATATGAAGGACCAAAGGAAGAACCCATACCTCCCAAGGTTGATCTTGGGGACTTTTGTCCCATTAAATTTAGCCCTTTTGATTACTTTTTCTTGCCTCAAAGAAAACTTGCCGCCGAACATAGAGAATATGAGATGAGTTTTAATAATCTATCTTACTATTATGGCAATACCTAAATCTATTCTTGCTTGTTATGCCTAGCTAGGGGCGTTAAACGATAGCGCTTGTTGGGAGGCAACCCAATTTTTTTTATTCCTTGCTTTTTGCTCCTATTTAGTAATAAATAATTTATCTAGCCTCTGTTCTGGTTGTGTTTTTTGTGTTTAATTAGTGTTTGTGCCAAGTAGAACCGTTGGGAAGACTTGGGGAAAGTCTTGTTGAACTTGCTGTAAAAAACAGAAACTTTAGCGCTCACGAGAACTGCTGTCATTTTTATTTGGAAAGTGATATTTAGTTAATTATTTTTGAAGATGATTAATTGATAAATTACTCACATCCATCAATTTATTTTAGAATTTTTGGGGTTCCATATCTTGCGCTAGCTACAGATTACTACAGACTGTTCTGTTTTTGACAGATTCTGTTTTCCGTGTGTTGTTTGCTTATTTTGATGAATCTATGGCTAGTAAAATAGTTTATAAACCATAGAGAAGTTGGAATATAGTAGGTATAACACCAATATAAATAAATAATGAGTTCATTACAGTACTTGAAGTGGTATTTTGTTTTCTTTCGCTAACGGAGCTCACGAGATTTTCTACTTTAAGTTTTGTGTTGTGAAGTTTTCAAGTTTTGGGTAAAGATTTGATGGATTATGGAGAAAGGAGTGGCAAAAGCCTAAGATTGGGGATGCCCATGGCACCCCCAAGATAATCTAAGGACACCTAAAATCCAAAGCTTGGGGATGCCCCGGAAGGCATCCCCTCTTTCTTCTACTTCTATCGGTAACTTTACTTGGAGCTATATTTTTATTCGCCACATGATATGTGTTTTGCTTGGAGCATCTTGTATTATTTCAGTCTTTGCTTGTTAGTTTACCACAATCATCCTTGCTGTACACCCCTTTTGAGAGATCCATACATGATTTGTAATTTGTTAGAATACTCTATGTGCTTCGCTTATACCTTTTGAGTTATATAGTTTTGCTCTAGTACTTCACTTATATCTTTTAGAGCACGGTGGTGGATTTGTTTTATAGAAACTATTGATCTCTCATGCTTCACTTAGATTATTTTGAGAGTCTTAATAGCATGGTAATTTGCTTAAAATCCTAATATGCTAGGTGTTCAAGATTAGTAAAATTTTCATAAGAGTGTTTTGAATACTAAGAGAAGTTTGATGCTTGATGATTATTTCGAGATGTGGAAGTAGTAATATCAAAGTCGTGCTAGTTGAGTAGTTGTGAAATTGAGAAATACTTGTGTTGAAGTTTGCAAGTCCCGTAGCATGCACGTATGGTAAACGTTATGTAACAAATTTGAAACATGAGGTGTTATTTGATTGTCTTCCTTATGAGTGGCGGTCGGGGACGAGCGATGGTCTTTTCCTACCAATCTATCCCCCTAGGAGCATGCGCGTAGTACCGAGGTTTTTGATGACTTGTAGATTTTTGCAATAAGTATGTGAGTTCTTTATGACTAATGTTGAGTCCATGGACTATACGCACTCTCACCCTTCCATCCTTGCTAGCCTATTCGGTATCGTGCATTGCCCTTTCTCACATTGAGAGTTGGCGCAAACTTCGCCGGTGCATCCAAACCCCGTGATATGATACGCTCTTTCACACATAAACCTCCTTATATCCTCCTCAAGTAGCCACCATACCTACCTATTATGGCATTTCCATAGCAATTCCGAGATATATTGCCATGCAACTTTCCATCATTCCGTTCATCATGACACATTCATTATTGTCATATTGCTTAGCATGATCATGTAGTTGACATAGTATTTGTGGCAAAGTCACCGTTCATAATTCTTTCATACATGTCACTCTTGTTCCATTTGCATATCCCGGTACACCATCGGAGGCATTCATATAGAGTCATCTTTGTTTTATTATCGAGTTGTAATCATTGAGTTGTAAATAAATAGAAGTGTGATGATCATCATTTTCTAGAGCATTGTCCCAAGTGAGGAATAAACAAATAAAAAAAGAGAAAATCCATAAAAAAGAGAAAAGGCCCAAAGGAAAAAAGCGAAAAATGAGAGAAAAAGAGAGAAGGGACAATGTTACTATCCTTTGCCACACTTGTGCTTCAAAGTAGCACCATAATCTTCATGTTAGAGAGTCTCTTGTTTTGTCACTTTCATATACTAGTGGGAATTTTTCATTATAGAACTTGTCTTGTATATTCCAACAATGGGCCTCCTCAAGTGCCCTAGGTCTTCATGAGCAAGCAAGTTGGATGCACACCCACTAGTTTCTTTTGTTGAGCTTTCATACATTTATAGCTCTAGTGCATCCGTTACTTGGCAATCCCTACTCCTTGCATTAAGATCAATCGGTGGGCATATCCATAGCCCATTGATTAGCCTCGTTGATGTGAGACTTTCTCCTTTTTGTCTTCTCCACATAACCCCCCTCATTACATTCTATTCCACTCATAGTGCTATGTCCATGGCTCGCGCTCATATATTGCATGAAAGTTTATAGGTTTGAGATTACTAAAGTATGAAACAATTGCTTGGCTTGTCATCGGGGTTGTGCATGATGAGAGCATTCTTGTGTGATGAAAATGAAACATGACTAAACAATATGATTTTGTAGGGATGAACTTTCTTTGGCCATGTTATTTTGAGAAGACAAAATTGCTTAGTTAGTATTCTTGAAGTATTATTATTTTTATTTCAATATGAACTTTTGTCTTGAATCTTTCGGATCTGAATATTCATACCACAATTAAGAAGAATTACATTAAAATTATGCCAAGTAGCACTCCACATCAAAAATTCTGTTTTTATCATTTACCTACTCGAGGACGAGCAGGAATTAAGCTTGGTGATGCTTGATACGTCTCCAACGTATCTATAATTTTAGATTGCTCCATGCTATATTATCTACTGTTTTGGACATTATTGGGCTTTATTATCCACTTTTATATTATTTTTGGGACTAACCTATTAACCGGAGGCCCAGCCCAGAATTGCTGTTTTTTTGCCTGTTTTAGGGTTTCGAAGAAAAGGAATATCAAACGGAGTCCAAACGGAATGAAACCTCCGGGAACGTGATTTTCTCAACGAACAAGACCCGGGAGACTTGGACCCTACGTCAAGAAAGGAAACGGGAGGCCACGAGGTAGGGGGCGCGCCTACCCCCCCCCCAAGCGCGCCCTCCACCCTCGTGGGCCCCCTGTTGCTCCACCGACATACTCCCTCCTCCTATATATATCCACGTACCCCCAAATGATCAGATACGGAGCCAAAACCCTAATTCCACTGCTGTAACTTTCTGTATCAACGAGATCCCATCTTGGGGCCTGTTTCGGAGCTCCGCCGGAGGGGGCATCGATCATGGAGGGCTTCTACATCAACACCATAGCCCCTCCGATGAAGTGTGAGTAGTTTACTTCAGGCCTGCGGGTCCATAGTTATTAGCTAGATGGCTGCTTCTCTCTTTTTGGATCTCAATACAATGTTCTCCCCCTCTCTTGTGGAGAACTATTCGATGTAATCTTCTTTTTGCGGTGTGTTTGTTGAGACCGATGAATTGTGGGTTTATGATCAAGTCTATCTATGAACAATATTTAAATCCTCTCTGCATTCTTTTATGTATGATTGGTTATCTTTGCAAGTCTCTTTGAATTATCAGTTTGGTTTGGCCTACTAGATTGATCTTTCTTGCAATGGGAGAAGTGCTTAGCTTTGGGTTCAATCTTGCGGTGTCCTTTCCAAGTGACAGTAGGGGCAGCAAGGCACGTATTGTATTGTTTCCATCGAGGATAACAAGATGGAGTTTTCTTCATATTGCATGAGTCTATCCCTCTACATCATGTCATCTTGCTTAAGGCATTACTCTGTTTATAACTTAATACTCTAGATGCATGCTGGATAGCGTTCGATGAGTGGAGTAATAGTAGTAGATGCAGGCAGGAGTCGGTCTACGTGTCTCGGACCTGATGCCTATATACATGATCATACCTAGATATTCTCATAACTATGCTCAATTCTGGTAATTGCTCAACAGTAATTTGTTCACCCACCATAGAATACTTATGCTCTCGAGAGAAGCCACTAGTGAAACATATGGCCCCCGGGTCTATCTTTATCATATTGATCTCCTACTACTTAGTTATTTCCTTTGCTATTGACTTTGCCTTTATTTTACTTTGCATCTTTATCATAAAAATACCAAAAATATTATCTTATCATATCTATCAGATCTCACTCTTGTATGTGGCCTTATAGGGATTGACAACCCCTATTTGTGTTGGTTGCGAAGATTTATTTGTTTTGTGCAGGTATGAGGGACTCGCGTTTAGCCTCCTACTGGATTGATACCTTGGTTCTAAAAAACTAAGCGAAATACTTACGCTACTTTGCTCCATCATCCCTTCCTCTTCGGGGAAAACCAACGCAGTGCTCAAGAGGTAGCAAGAAGGATTTCTGGCGCCGTTGCCGGGGAGGTCTACGCAAAAGTCAACATACCAAGTACACATCACATACCCTTATCTCCCGCATTACATTATTTGCCATTTGCCTCTCGTTTTCCTATCCCACACTTCACCCTTGTCGTTTTATTTGCCCTCTCTCTCTATCCTCCCTCTCTATTTGCCTCTTTTTGCCTGCTTGCTTTTTGTTTGCTTGTCGTTACAGATAGTCCTTTACCTTCTGCCTCTATATCTGAAATTAGGGAAACTATTGTCGATAATAATTCTGATGCTCCTACTAAAGAACCAACTATCTCACATACAAAAAGATTCCGTGTTGGTAGTGGTAATATTATTGGAAAAGGAGTTATTCAAGATTTCTTTACTTGTGCCGGTGCTTTACATTCTATGGGTAGTTCTATCCTTCATAGAACTAGTATTCTTGCGGACGCTATTGCCATGCTTGTAGTTTAACTTGAAAGACAATTCATGCACATGCATCCTTCCATACAAAGGATTTTTCTGGAATTTTCTAATATTGAGCATTCTTCTGTTAAGTGTGCTGCTACTATGTTTTTGGCTCATGAGTTTAGATTCATAATAAAAGAGGCCAAAGAAATCTTTGCACATTATAGGGTGGACGCTTGCCGTCCTCCCATAGAGGCTATCCTTTTTGGTCAAGAAGAAATAATGCGTTTTCAATCTCTAGACTATGTTGCTTTCAATGAAAATCTTAGAAAAAGGGTTCCTACCAATGTTTTAGTTGACAGAATCTCTGAACTTAATGATGATTTGGCTATTCAAAATAATGAACTAGGATATTCTCTTGAATATAGGCTCACAAAGTTCTGTCAAAAGAATGCTTATAATGATGAATTATTTGTGCAATATGAAGGACCAAAGGAGGAACCTATACCTCCCAAGGTTGATCTTGGGGACTTTTGTCCCATTAAATTTAGCCCTTTTGATTACTTTTTCTTGCCTCAAAGAAAACTTGCCGCCGAACATAGAGAATATGAGATGAGTTTTAATAATCTATCTTACTATTATGGCAATACCTAGATCTATTCTTGCTTGTTATGCCTAGCTAGGGGCGTTAAACGATAGCGCTTGTTGGGAGGCAACCCAATTTTTTTTATTCCTTGCTTTTTGGTCCTATTTAGTAATAAATAATTTATCTAGCCTCTGTTCTGGTTGTGTTTTTTGTGTTTAATTAGTGTTTGTTCCAAGTAGAACCGTTGGGAAGACTTGGGGAAAGTCTTGTTGAACTTGCTGTAAAAAACAGAAACTTTAGCGCTCACGAGAACTGCTGTCATTTTTATTTGGAAAGTGATATTTAGTTAATTATTTTTGAAGATGATTAATTGATAAATTACTCACATCCATCAATTTATTTTAGAATTTTTGGGGTTCCATATCTTGCGCTAGCTACAGATTACTACAGACTGTTCTGTTTTTGACAGATTCTGTTTTCCGTGTGTTGTTTGCTTATTTTGATGAATCTATGGCTAGTAAAATAGTTTATAAACCATAGAGAAGTTGGAATATAGTAGGTATAACACCAATATAAATAAATAATGAGTTCATTACAGTACCTTGAAGTGGTCTTTTGTTTTCTTTCGCTAACGGAGCTCACGAGATTTTCTACTTTAAGTTTTGTGTTGTGAAGTTTTCAAGTTCTGGGTAAAGATTTGATGGATTATGGAGCAAGGAGTGGCAAAATCCTAAGCTTGGGGATGCCCATGGCACCCCCAAGATAATCTAAGGACACCTAAAAGCCAAAGCATGGGGATGCCCCGGAAGGCATCCCCTCTTTCTTCTACTTCTATCGGTAACTTTACATGGAGCTATATTTTTATTCGCCACATGATATGTGTTTTGCTTGGAGCATCTTGTATTATTTCAGTATTTGCTTGTTAGTTTACCACAATCATCCTTGCTGTACACACCTTTTGAGAGAGCCATACATGATTTGGAATTTTTTAGAATACTCTATGTGCTTCGCTTATATCTTTTGACTTATATAGTTTTGCTCTAGTACTTCACTTATATCTTTTAGAGCACGGTGGTGGATTTGTTTTATAGAAACTATTGATCTCTCATGCTTCACTTAGATTATTTTGAGAGTCTTAATAGCATGGTAATTTGCTTAAAATCCTAATATGCTAGGTGTTCAAGATTAGTAAATTTTTCATAAGAGTGTTTTGAATACTAAGAGAAGTTTGATGCTTGATGATTATTTCGAGATATGGAAGTAATAATATCAAAGTCGTGCTAGTTGAGTAGTTGTGAAATTGAGAAATACTTGTGTTGAAGTTTGCAAGTCCCGTAGCATGCACGTATGGTAAACGTTATGTAACAAATTTGAAACATGAGGTGTTATTTGATTGTCTTCCTTATGAGTGGCGGTCGGGGACGAGCGATGGTCTTTTCCTACCAATCTATCCCCCTAGGAGCATGCGCGTAGTACCGAGGTTTTTGATGACTTGTAGATTTTTGCAATAAGTATGTGAGTTCTTTAGGACTAATGTTGAGTCCATGGACTATACGCACTCTCACCCTTCCATCCTTGCTAGCCTCTTCGGTATCGTGCATTGCCCATTGAGAGTTGGCGCAAACTTCGCCGGTGCATCCAAACCCCGTGATATGATACGCTCTTTCACACATAAACCTCCTTATATCCTCCTCAAAATAGCCACCATACCTACCTATTATGGCATTTCCATAGCAATTCCGAGATATATTGCCATGCAACTTTCCATCATTCCGTTCATCATGACACATTCATTATTGTCATATTGCTTAGCATGATCATGTAGTTGACATAGTATTTGTGGGAAAGCCACCGTTCATAATTATTTCATACATGTCACTCTTGGTCCATTTGCATATCCCGGTACACCATCGGAGGCATTCATATAGAGTCATCTTTGTTTTAGTATCGAGTGGTAATCATTGAGTTGTAAATAAATAGAAGTGTGATGATCATCATTTTCTAGAGCATTGTCCCAAGTGAGGAATAAATAAATAAAAATAGAGAAAGGCCATAAAAAAGAGAAAAGGCCCAAAGGAAAAAAGCGAAAAATGAGAGAAAAAGAGAGAAGGGACAATGTTACTATCCTTTGCCACACTTGTGCTTCAAAGTAGCACCATAATCTTCATGTTAGAGAGTCTCTTGTTTTGTCACTTTCATATACTAGTGGGAATTTTTCATTATAGAACTTGGCTTGTATATTCCAACAATGGGCCTCCTCAAGTGCCCTAGGTCTTCATGAGCAAGCAAGTTGGATGCACACCCACTAGTTTCCTTTGTTGAGCTTTCATACATTTATAGCTCTAGTGCATCCGTTGCAGGGCAATCCCTACTCCTTGCATTAAGATCAATCGGTGGGCATATCCATAGCCCATTGATTAGCCTCGTTGATGTGAGACTTTCTCCTTTTTGTCTTCTCCACATAACCCCCCTCATTACATTCTATTCCACTCATAGTGCTATGTCCATGGCTCGCGCTCATATATTGCATGAAAGTTTATAGGTTTGAGATTACTAAAGTATGAAACAATTGCTTGGCTTGTCATCGGGGTTGTGCATGATGAGAGCATTCTTGTGTGATGAAAATGAAGCATGACTAAACAATATGATTTTGTAGGGATGAACTTTCTTTGGCCATGTTATTTTGAGAAGACAAAATTGCTTAGTTAGTATGCTTGAAGTATTATTATTTTTATTTCAATATGAACTTTTGTCTTGAATCTTTCGGATCTGAATATTCATACCACAATTAAGAAGAATTACATTAAAATTATGCCAAGTAGCACTCCGCATCAAAAATTCTGTTTTTATCATTTACCTACTCGAGGACGAGCAGGAATTAAGCTTGGGGATGCTTGATACGTCTCCAACGTATCTATAATTTTAGATTGCTCCATGCTATATTATCTACTGTTTTGGACATTATTGGGCTTTATTATCCACTTTTATATTATTTTTGGGACTCACCTATTAACCGGAGGCCCAGCCCAGAATTGTTGTTTTTTTGCCTGTTTTAGGGTTTCGAAGAAAAGGAATATCAAACGGGGTCCAAACGGAATGAAACCTCCGGGAACGTGATTTTCTCAACGAACAAGACCCGGGAGACTTGGATCCTACGTCAAGAGAGGAAACGGGAGGCCACGAGGTAGGGGGCATGCCTACCCCCCCCCCCAAGCGCGCCCTCCACCCTCGTGGGCCCCTTGTTTCTCCACCGACGTACTCCCTCCTCCTATATATATCCACGTACCCCCAAATGATCAGATACGGAGCCAAAACCCTAATTCCACTGCCGTAACTTTCTGTATCAACGAGATCCCATCTTGGGGCCTGTTTCGGAGCTCCGCCGAAGGGGGCATCGATCACGGAGGGCTTCTACATCAACACCATAGTTTATTTCAGGCCTGCGGGTCCATAGTTATTAGCTAGATGGCTGCTTCTCTCTTTTTGGATCTCAATACAATGTTCTCCCCCTCTCTTGTGGAGAACTATTCGATGTAATCTTCTTTTTGCGGTGTGTTTGTTGAGACCGATGAATTGTGGGTTTATGATCAAGTCTATCTATGAACAATATTTAAATCCTCTCTGAATTCTTTTATGTATGATTGGTTATCTTTGCAAGTCTCTTTGAATTATCAGTTTGGTTTGGCCTACTAGATTGATCTTTCTTGCAATGGGAGAAGTGCTTAGCTTTGGGTTCAATCTTGCGGTGTCCTTTCCAAGTGACAGTAGGGGCAACAAGGCACGTATTGTATTGTTTCCATCGAGGATAACAAGATGGAGTTTTCTTCATATTGCATGAGTCTATCCCTCTACATCATGTCATCTTGCTTAAGGCGTTACTCTGTTTATAACCTAATACACTAGATGCATGCTGGATAGCGTTCGATGAGTGGAGTAATAGTAGTAGATGCAGGCAGGAGTCGGTCTACTTGTCTCGGACCTGATGCCTATATACATGATCATACCTAGATATTCTCATAACTATGCTCAATTCTGGTAATTGCTCAACAGTAATTTGTTCACCCACCATAGAATACTTATGCTCTCGAGAGAAGCCACTAGTGAAACATATGGCCCCCGGGTCTATCTTTATCATATTGATCTCCTACTACTTAGTTATTTCCTTTGCTATTTAGTTTGCCTTTATTTTACTTTTCATCTTTATCATAAAAATACCAAAAATATTATCTTATCATATCTATCAGATTTGACTCTCGTAAGTGGCCTTATAGGGATTGACAACCCCTATTTGCGTTGGTTGCGAGGATTTATTTGTTTTGTGCAGGTACGAGGGAATCACGCATAGCCTCCTACTGGATTGATACCTTGGTTCTCAAAAATTAAGGGAAATACTTACGCTACTTTATGCATCATCCCTTCCTCTTCAGGGAAAACCAACGCAGTGCTCAACAGGTAGCAGTGGTCACGGCAAGCTAGGCGACGAGGTTGGGGATGAGCTGGTCCGGGCGTGATGGAGAAAGGGATCTCCGGCGACGAGCTCCGGGGCGAACGAGCGCTCGGGGCATTGTCTGCTCGATGGAGGGGAGGGCGGCGGAGCTTCTGGACACGGCGAGGAGGAAACGGTGGCTGCGGTTTTCACGTCGCCGCGAGTGCGGCAGCAACGGCCATGGTGGGGAGAGCGAGAGAGAGGAGTAGGGCAGAGAGTGCAGTGTCGGGGCGGTCGGGGTGGGGACTAGGGGGACTCATCCACGTGTCCAGCAACTCAGAGGCAAGCAGGTGATGGCATGGCGAGCTCGGGCACGCCGGCGCTCACCTCTCTACCTGCCTGGCGAGAGGAAGCGGTTGAGTGGCCATGGGCCAGCACAGTGCTAGGCCGCAAGGTGGGCCTGCCAGGTAGGTTGGCCAGCTAAGCCTCTTTCCTTTTTATTTTGTTTTTCTTTTCTTTCTGTAGGATTGTGGCTTTTCTAAAAATGCCTAAGCACTTTCAAAAATCATCAACCTACTCATGCCCACTATATGGAATATATCCAACAGGAAACATTTTGGTTTATGATTATTTGGACATTTAGAATATTTTATAGCATTTAAATGTCCAAATGCAAATAACATATGATTTAATCCAGAGACCTTAGGATGTCCTAGAAAATTGTGCACCATTTTTGTCAGAGGTTTAGGACCAAAGCAAAGATGATGAACATTTTATAAGGGCATTTCAGGTTCATTGAGAAAGATTTTAGTAAACCCTAGTTGGATTAAAAGGGTGTTGGTGGTTCCGTCATCCCCAGTTCAAGTTTCTAAGAAATTTAAACATGATGCAAACACTCTAATGCATGCAATGACTAGGGATGTGACAACTCACCCCCACTAAACAAGAATCTCGTCCCAAGATTCAAGACATGAGGTAAGAGGAAAAGGGGGTCACAAAACTATCACAATATTCATGATCCATTTGTCCTTCTTGAAGATGTTGATTCATTGCATCATCTTGATCTCGACGTCCTTGCTTTCAAGATCTTGACCCAACACGGGGACAGAAGAGCGAGATAACTCCACACAGATGGATCACCTTAATGATCACAGGATCAACTCACGGAACGAGACGTAGAAACATCTGTTGAGCTGAGGGACAAAAACACATATGAGGAGCGATGGAAAGAAGTAGGTGACGAAGGTTCAGATTAGTAGGCAACAATTCCATGCTTAGAAGATGGTGCATGGTTTCAAGACAGCGAGGAAATAATCGCCATGATTCCATAAAAGGGCACCTTAGGGAAGGTGACTCATAGACTTATTCCCTTAAGTGGCAAAAAGAATTACTTTGGATACATAGATCATTAAGACTATTTATACCGACCTAATGCAATCACAATCGATCATTTGAAGGATTAAAAAGAATGACATACTCGGACTAGAATGGATGATGTGGAATACCTTGTTGAAGACAATGCAATGGATGATTTTGCTTATTATCGGAAATGGATGGGACCCATGGTAAGTCCAATTTTGTAGATGATCTTGGACAGCAACTGCTGAGAAGGGCAACCCATGGAAAATTGGCACAATGGCGGTGCAAGCTGGGAACAATATGCAACTGTTGGGAATGTTCCAACGATCATATTTGCCTGAGATTCAGATCCGATTGGTGATAGGATACTTCAGACTCAGCATGTCTGAAAAGAAAGTTTGCAACACAAATCGATGAGATGACGTTGCGAGATTCTCGGGAAATGAACTATGATAGTAAGCTCCAAAACATGAGCTAGTTCTGCTACACACATGTGAACACGCTGTCCCAGACAAGCATGATCACATGGTAGTCTTGCAATAAAACACTACCGAGTTCTGATTGGGAACCATCATTGACATAACGAAGTCTTGTGTATATCCATCCGGGCCCTTCAAGATTAGCGCATGAACTTCTTTTCTTTGAACAAATCAGTCAGTGGCTTGGTGTGCTAGGGAATACATATGGAGTGGAGGTAATTAATCTACCAAACCATAGAATACATTCGCACGTGCATAATTGACTTGGGATGGTACCAGAGGAAACAAAATCAATCTTTCTCAAACTCATGGCGGCAACTTGCACCAAATGCAGATGAATTCGAGGAAGTCACTTCTTCCATCCAAGCATAAGCTTCATGAATGGAACACGAAGGAATTGTGTACAAAGATTCCAACACTAGGTTGATGTTCAACATGAATCATGGAGAGACAAAATTCTGCTGATGGGCTCAACAGCAACTCATCGGAATTTTCCATATCACTAGAATTCCACCATTATGTGAGCAATGTGATAGTATTGGTGAGACCAAAGGATGTAATGGTGTATGCTCGAGGAACAACCACGAGTAAGACAACATTCTGAATATCGTTGGTTCTAACTTGATTTGATGATAGCCCACACTCAAATCAAGGTTTGGACAACACGGTAGATTCAACAACCGATCACGAGGAACAATCGATGAAGATATCATCTCTCATCAACACACACACACAAACACAAGGATATCCCTTTGGAATGAACTAAGTTAGGCAAGCTTTTATCTTCCAACTCTCCAAGTTGTTGTTTAGCTTAACCAACTAGCTCAGGGGTATCCAACAAAGATTCTTGGAAAAAGGGGTGGCTACAAGAAACCAACTTGGTCATGAATTCAACATAGCGGTCAGGTGACAACCTGGTAATACTTCCGAGAAGTTATTCGGAAAATCATGAACCACCGTTATGTTTCTAAGCTTGAGAACAATCTTGCTTTTCAGGGCAATACGATATGATCGAAATAACAAGGAATTTCACATAATCCAAACTCATTGATCGGAGAGTGCGCCAGGAAAATGGACTAGTTAGCATGATCAATCTTAGAAAGAGTATTTCCCATTTAACTACCCAGCAACGGGATTGCTAGGAGTATTGATTTCACACATCATATAGTTCACTTGTCGGCACTCCAGTTACATTAACACGGAGACCGAGAAATGAATGATGATGGCGAGAAGTATCACTGGATCAAGAATTCATAAGAGGGTGTGCAATTCTCATGATACCCTTGTTATGAAAGAGGGTGATACTCCGAGGTAGAACAGAACAAAAGCTAGATTGGCATTTTGATTTGCGGATTACAACTGCTTTGACCCAATCATCAAAGTGGACAAGGTCCCGGAGTTTGTTTCTCTTAGCCATTCCAGAATAGAATGGCTTGACGGACCATAAGAATAATAGGCATCAATAAAACAAATGCACACATACTCTTGACTACCAATTGATAGACAAAGGTCAGAAAACAACTAAAGAGGGACAACTCAAAGGAGCATATGATTTTCTGAGTTGTGGGTGCATAGATTAGCATGTCGAACGAGTTCAACATATTTCTTCCGGATAACCCATGCAGAAAGGTAGAACTGGCAGAGTCGCAACATAGAATCGAGAACTCGTCAAGAGCAATCTAGTTGTGGTCTTTCGGTTCAACGAGGAACTTCTGTCATAAGTAGTTCATGGTATTTGGAAGAAAGAAATACCATGGACATCAAGGTCTATTGCAAAGGTTGCTAATATCCTAAAGGAACGAGCAACACTATCAACAGAAAGTAAGTAGAGCGAATCTTGGGTTCAGGAACCCAGGGATGGAATACCTACTAGCTAATAACATCACGAGATGTTGTCGAGAATGGTGGCCAAATTCATCACACTGGGAACACAAAACATGGCTAGATTACCAGGTTATCCTCTAAGACACCTAGGGTCAGAATAATAGTTCCAACATATATACTGAGGTAATGAAGTACCTCAACACACTGGTTAGTGTGGTTAATCTGTCCCAAAAGAACATCGGGAACGGAAAGAAGGGAATTGCAAATGCATCAGATTATATAGAAACCTGGGATGACTCGGGCAGCATAACGGCTATAAATGCTCGAAAAGATTTGAGACATCCTGCAAAATGGCGGCATAGCCACTGAACATCACAATATCAAGGTTCGAGATCAACTATGAACACACGGAAGTAGTAGAAACTGAACTGGGGCTTGAATCCATCAATCTTATAGGTCTACGGCTTAGTAACATGTGATCCTGATAGAAAGAAGAGGAAGCCTAGTTCTTAATCCCCGTAGAGAAGAAGAGGTGGACTCAGATCAGAAGGGCATAAGGTAAAGGAGTAAAAAGAGCCTTACTTCCCTTCCCAAATCAATTCCCTTACATAACTAAAGAATTTCTAGACTCAACTTCGACCAGTTTGGCTTCGTAATCGTACAGGAAGTCAGGCTCTGATACGAAAGCTGTCAGGACCCCGATCCTAAGTCACACTGATCTACCATGTAACACATCATATCACTTTGCGGCCTCACGTACGTTATTCCCACGGGTGCCACCTTACCTGGCCCGGGACCGTTTGCGCCTTTTGGCTCACGTCTATGATAGTGTCGCTAGCATCCATAAGACAAAGAACCCAGGCCGACATGACTAGTCGTGAACCCAAAGTGGCACTAACTTACAGGGAAAGGCATACATGAACTAGCATCGAACGTGTCGGTCATCAGCGTGTGAATCCGGGCTGTAGCAACTGGGCTAACAGGACTCCGGGAACCCGGGCTGTAGCAGGCTAGCAGGACTCCGGAAGTCACCGCGTGACATTTCCCCGAAGGGACAGACACAGGAACGAAGTGGGACACATGCCGGCTAGTCTAGGTGTTCCGGAGCAATAGTAACTAGGCTAGCAGGACTCCGGTAAACCTGGCTGTAGCAGACTACCATGGCTCAGTGGAAGCACTAGACTACATTTCCCCATAAGAGAGGCTACCAAAAATAAACAACTAGGTTGTCGGATCCCACACATACCAAGCATTTCAATCATACACACAATATGCCTGATATGTGTAAATACAACATGGCATCACAACAAAACTCTACCACTAAATGTATTTATTCATTAGGCTATGAAGAGCTAGATATTACAAACATGGGTCTCATGACCCAACATACAGAGCATACAAGCAACAAGCACATGCAGAAGCTTAACTTGTCTGAGTACAGACAACTACAAATGAAAAGGGCTGAGAAGCCTGACTACCTACAAGACCTTGCCGAGGGCACAAGATCATAGCTGAGGTAACAAGCTAAACGTCGAAGTCCACACGGAACTACTAGCGAGACTGAAGTCTCTCTGAAAAACATAAATTGAGCAAACATGAGTACAAATGTACCCAGCAAGACTTACATCAAAACTAGCTACATATGCATCGGTATAAACAAAGGGGGTGGAGTTTAACTACAGCAAGCCAGCTTCGACTCGGTGGCTATCCTAAACTATGACTTCAAGTAACTCTTTTGAGGTGGCGTACACGAGTCCACATATTCACCATATCAATACACCACTATGGATCCGCTCCCGTCTACCTACGAGAACGCCGTCCATAGCACTAATGCTTATCTTGCGCATTTTAGAGTATCCACTACAAGTTATCTATGAACTGTATAGACAACCCAGAAGTCCATTACGGCAGACGCAGCTATTTGAATAGATCATTTATAACCCTGCAGGGGTGTACTTCTTCACACATGTTTCCACCACTTAGCGTCTGCACACGACATGTGCTCGGCAGACTTCAAGCGAAAGCCAGCGTGGCTGTAGACCAAGACCTAACTAACTACACAAGTCGCTAGTCCAGGTTTATCGCCTATTCAGGTTCCATCCGCAAGGAGATCCGGCCGGGGTTTCGCTCACAGCCCCAAACGATGTGTGGAGGGTTCCCGAGACACCAAACGGGCGCCCGATATCCGTGCCACGGTGTATCTACTGCATCATAGCCCACCCGTAGGGTCAGCACTACGCACGACCTCGAACACATATCCTACAAACACTAGAAACTAGTTGCAACTCCTGGACAGAGGACATGGGCGGTTAATAAGTCGACTGGGGTCATATTTAAGGGCCCAACGTGTGGTAGTAGCTGTTCATGGATCACAAACACAGAACTCGGTTCTTGAGGACGGTTTCAATGAGACAACCCACCATGTACTCCTACATGGTCTCTCACCGCTACATGTACCAAATTGTGTTCACACACTTAGCTCACACACAGTAGGACATGTTCATCACCAATCCAATTCATCCCCGATGAATCAGACCTGACTCAACTCTAAGCAGTATCAGGCATGACAAACAAGCAAGAATGAATAGGCACATTAGGGCTCAAACAACTCCTACTCATGCTAGTGGTTTTAATCTATTTACCGTGGCAATGACAGATCATTCAAAGGAAAAGGGGTTCAACTACCGCGGCATGTAAAAGTTGAATCTTTGTTGTCGTAATGCAGTAAAAGAGAGCATGAGCGAGAGAGTGGGATTGTATAGGAATGAACAAGGGGGTTTTGCTTGCCTGACAGAGGGGTCGAGGGGTACTGCCCTTCAACTGGATACTCGTGAATATCCTCGGGACCAGAACCTACCACGAAGATTACACCGGTAACACAATCAATACATGGCGATTTGCAACAATATGATGCATGCACATGACATGGAAAAATGAGTGTGTTGGCCTAATGCAACTACAACCAGATGGGTTTGAGCCATTTTGAACCAAAGGTTCAACCCCAAACTCATCTTATGAATTTAAATAGTGCTTTATCATGTTTTGATATAAACAGCGGGGTTAAGTTGCTTTAACATGCATGTAACAAGCACAGATGGATAGATTGGGTTTTTCTGATCATTTTTCATATATAAATCTTTGCATTTGGAGTTACAGATTAATTTCTATGAGTTTTAGAAGTTAGCACTATTTCCTGGAATTTCCTAAATAAAAATAAATCCAGAAAAGCCTATTACTGTGTCAGCATTGCGTCATGCTGACCTCCGCAGGTCAACTGACCCGGTCTAGGTCAAACATGACCAGTGGGACCCATTGGTTAGTGACCCAGAAGATAATTGACTTAATTAATATTAGTTTAAAACTAATCTAGGTTTGACCAGGGCCGGGGCCCACATGTCAGTGACCCAGGGGGGTCAAACCCCAGGTTAACTAGGTCAAATCGTCGGCGTTTAGTCACCGGCGACGACCAGACGAGGCGGAGGGGTGCGTGATTCACACTCCGGCGACTGAACGAGCGGCGGAGGGCATCTACGCGTAGCTGGAGGCGAGCCGCGTCGAGTGGTGGTGGTGGTTGGGCTCAGGGTCGCCGGAAATGACGCTGGCGATGAGCTTTGCGGCTGCCGGAGTTCGGGGAGGCCGAACATGTCGCTAGGAGGCATAGCAAGGGGCGTGGAGCGGTGCTACGGGCTGCTGGGGATGCGGCGAACGCGGTGACGCGCTTGGTTTCAAACCAGCATGGCTGTGGCCACAACGGCGACGTGCAGAGGCGGTGGTGTGTGCGGGCGAGCTCGGTGTGGTCGCTGTGGTGCACGGCAAAGCGAACGAAGAGGGGGAGGAGAGGCAGGAGCTCATGGTGGTCACGGCAAGCTAGGCGGCGAGGTTGGGGACGAGTTGTTGCAGGTGTGACGGTGAAAGGGATCTCCGACGACAACGAGGTTGGGCGAGGTCATTGCGGTGGCTCTGGGGCAAACGAGCGCTTGGGGCTCGGTCTGCTCGATGGAGAGGAGGGCGGCGAAGCTTCTGGACACGACGAGTCGGTGAGGAGGCGACGGTGGCTGCGGTTTTCACGTCGGCGCAAGCGCGGCAGCGTCGGCCATGGTGGGGGAGAGCGAGAGAGAGGAGCAGGGGGAGAGTGAGGTGTCGGGGCGGTCGGGGCGGGGACCAGGGGGACTTATCCACGCGTCCAGCGGCTTAGCGGCAAGCAGGTGACGGCGTGGAGAGCTCGGGCATGCCGGTGCTCAGCTCTCTGCCTGCCTGGTGAGAGGAAGCAACTGACTGACCATGGGCCAGCACAGTGCTGGGCTGCCAGGTGGGCCTGCCAGGTAGGTTGGCCAGGTAAGCCACTTTTCTTTCTGTAGGTTTGTGGCTTTTCTTAAAATGCCTAAGCACTTTCAAAAATCATCAAACTAGTCATGCCCACTGTATGGAATATATCCAACAGGAAACATTTTGGTTTATGATTATTTGGACATTTAGAATATTTTATAGCATTTAAATGTCGAAATGCAAATAACATATGATTTAATCCAGAGACCTTAGGATATCCTATAAAATTGTGCGTTATTTTTGTCAGAGGTTTAGGACCAAAGTAAAGATGACGAACATTTTAGAAGGGCATTTCAGGTTCATTGGGAGTTCTGTCATCCCCATTTCAAGTTTCTAAGAAATTTAAACATGATACAAACACTCTAATGCATGCACTGACTAGGGATGTGACGGGAACCCCCAAGAATAATTGCATCAGACTGGCTGCGCGAGGATGGCCAGCCCCTCACGCCCTCACTCTTCAACTTAATCCGTGGCCTCACAACCCTCCACCGCTCCCGCCCCGCGCTCGCCATGAAGCCGGTCAGCGCCGCATTCGTCGTCGCCTACCCGAGATCCACCACCACAACCCGCTTCCATGACCCCGGTGGCCCGCCATCTTGCTCCACGCCTTCATACTCGAAGCTGCGCACGGGGGACGCCGGACAGCGTGTCTCAGCCCGGGTGATTCCAAGCGGAGCAGGGAGTCACCGCCGGTGAGTCCCGTGCCCCCGCCTCCGCCTCCGCCTCCAACGGCGCCTAAGGCTGGCTTGCCCGCGAGCATGACAAGCTTGAGAGCCCCCTCGTGCACTTCGGCGACCGGATTCGACGGGAAGGGGCGGGGAAGAGCAGGGCGTGTGAGTCATCGCGCTCGAGGTAGGGACGAAGGGGAGGGTTGAGGTCGAGAGAGCTGGCAAGTACGGAATGGGGAACGGCTGGGAGCAACTCGGGGCGGTGGGGAGGTACGTGACAGGTTTGAGACAGTGAGTGAGTGTGGGCGTCTCGGTGTTATCCTCCATTTTTTTATTCCAGTGTGTCTTTCTTTAATGATTATTAGAGCGTGTCCTATTTTGTTGTGAGCCGTGCAATTTTTCTTGTAGATAGGGCAGACGTTAAAAACAAATGTTCAAATTATGTAACCCTATTTATTTAAATTGATAATTATTTCTGTTGAATATATTCAAATTATGTAATCATGCAGTTCATTCTGCTGTCTGCGGATGTTAATTTTTTTATCCGACACTTATAAACATGTATATCCTGTATGTATCTTGATAATTATTATGGTGTATCGCTTTTTGAAAAGTAACTATGTATACATGTTGCACATGAATTTTTTATAACATTGTAGCATAATGCACATGTAAGATGACATTGAACCGAGGAGCCGATATTTTATGCGTATTTTGAAGTATGCAAGAAATGAAGCTCTAAATAGTATCCCAGCAATGGAACAGAGAACGAAGCATTTCAGATAGCATAAGTAGATTGACCTTTAAGACAGAACCATCAAAGAATTAATTGTAGAGGATATTGCTTAGTTATTATTTCTTAAGTATTTTTGTAACTAACTATAATATGTTCATGTGATCGTGAATTTTATGTGAAGATGTGTTACACGGACTCACATCATTGCGCATGAGACATATTTAAGTGGATCGGTAAACAAAAACTAGCTAAAATATAATTAACAAAATTCAAAATAGATAATTAAAAAAATCAAAATTCAAATGGAATAAGTTTATAAAATGTGCGTGCATGTGCACACTTACTAGTCCTGTGAAACGCCCAAACTGGTGCACCAGAAGCACCACTAGATTCTAGGCCACTCGATCGAGAATTAATGGAGTAGATGTATCAGAAGATGGGCTGCTCGTACATTTTACATCTTGCACCTCGTACAGTTAATCATTTGCGTGAATAGTCCTTCCATTCCCATCTCCCCTTCTCTCCCGTACCTCTCTACCTGCGGGATCCAGGCGATATATGGCGACATGGCGCTGGGAGCTCTCTTCCGCACAACTCAGATCCAGATGTCACTAGTGCAGAACCGGGCAATAGCACCGGTTCGTAAGGCCCTTTAGTGACAGTTCGGTAACTGGCACTAAAGTGTGGGCACTAAAGGCCCCCCGTCCTTTAGTACCGGTTCAGCACGAATCGGTGCTAAAGGGCAACCACGTGGCACGAGCCAGCTCCGGGGGCAGGGAGCCCTTTAGTACCGGTTGGTGACACCAACCAGTATTAAAAGGTTGGGGGGTTTTGGGTTTATGATTTCTTTTTCATTTAATTTTGTGTTTTCCATTTAATTCTTTTTCATTTGCTGGTATTTTACGATACTACATATTGTACACATTATGCAT
>NC_057812.1:700014246-700026492 GCF_018294505.1 Triticum aestivum | reverse complement strand
ATTAGCTAGCTATATACAATTTCTCCTAATTGGTGCCTTCGGAGCCAGTGGCATTAGTGCCTTAAGAGCACGATGACAATTAGAAGTGGTTCGTGGGGCAGTAGCGGGTAATAGTATTCTCCTTTGGGATCTATGACCTGGTCGAGCAAAAATCCCACAATTTCCTCTTGAATTGCTTCTATGCGCTCCTCTGCTAGGAGCTGCTCCTGCACCTCTATGAACTATTAAGAAGGAGATCAATATGCATGTGTATTAGTTGAGTGACTAGATATCGATAATGATGTAAAAATTATGAATGGTGTTCTAACAAACGTACCCAGTCCTGTCTTTGAGATCTGCTCCTTTCGGACGCCATCATGCAAATGTTCTCGCAAACATAGTATGCACACAGATTATTCCCCGGCGCCTGCTTCAGCGCCTTTACGAGAATGGAATTTCATCAGATAATAATTAATCAAGCATGATAATTAAAGAGATGGCAGCTAGCTAGCTAGTACTACTTAATTACTTACCTTGGGTCGATACCATTTTAGCTTTCGTTTCCATTGGCCTGTAGTGACACCGATGAACTTTGCCCAAGCCCTGCCAGCCGACAAAGAAAATGAATAAAGGGGTTATTAAATAGTTCATATCAGGAAATGACGAACTATAAATAGGCCGAGATATAGTTAATAATGATTGAAATTACCTGTTGACTATCCCAAACAAGATGGTGTAGTCACTTTCTTTTTTAAGTAGTGAGTCCAGTATTTCAACTGTTCCTTCATCAACTTTAATGATTAACAAGATCTAGTGAAATCTGCATACACACACGTTTGCATGTCTTAATTAAGCAGGCATATGTAAGCAAAAACATGTAGCTAGCTAGTAGGCAAAAACATAATTTCTAGTACAAGACAGTGTGACTCACTCGATGTTGTAAGAAAGTAGTATATCTTCATTGTATTTGAGGCGCTTGAAGAACTCTACCATGCTTTCCTCTACACTTTTTTCGTGATATGGATCTAATTTCCATGTGTATTCATTAATGGTATTTGGGTCAACAAACCCAATGCCATAGCGTCCACCTTTTTTCATTTCATAAATCGTCATCCTGCATAATACCACAGAAAAGAATATAGTGAGGATAATTACAGGTAATGATTGATCAAAATGATCACTACAGATAGCTTGAGACTTAAATTATAGAAAGAAATCACTTACAGACAATAGCAACTCACGATAGATTTGTCGAGTGTGTCTTGATTGTATAACTAAAATAGTTATGAATACTCAACGGACACAGCTTTCTCATGGAAGTAATGATCCTTCTTGACATTCACCATGAGGGAATCTCGATTGGAAATCTTGGCAATGTCCATGTACCATTGATGCAATTCATACATTCTCGTTGGGAGCTTCTTGACCTCGTCTGGCTTGACCAAAGGTTGGCCCCGGACATATTTTCGTTTTATTTCCTCCTCTCTAAGCAGAGACATGGGCTCGATATTGAGGAGTTGTCCAACAGTGATCATGAGCCTTTCAGCCTGCTCAATATGCTCCTCGATTATTACCACATCGCCCAGCCCGGGAACGTTAACGGTTTGCCCACAATAATATTGGGAGCGCGTACTCTCATGTGTTGTTGGCACAACAAGCGGGGGGAATGATTGTGCCGCCTGTTCTCCCAGCTGGGGAAAGGTTTTACCGCTCCTTTTGCCAGCTGATTTGCTCGAGCTTGAGCTCGCCTCTTTCTGTAGACGTGCTTGATTTAACTTCCTGAGGTGGCGCTCATAGTCTGTGTCAACAGGCTTGGGAGCTGGTGGTCTAGCCATACGAATGAAGTGGTCAATCTTTTCCTCGGGCACTTTCTCCCTTGGCGGCGGTGGCGGTTTCGGTGCAAAATGGGCTTCCACCTCGGCCTTCGATATGGCTGCGTTTTCCTCCTCGGACTTGCCGTAAGGCCTCTGTGGAAGAGGTGCGAGGCTGCTTGGACCATATTGAAATCGCTTGCCTCCGCTTGTACCTCCAGTACTACCTTGACTTGTACCGGTACACACCATAGTTGCGGCGGCTCTCTTTCGTGATTGCTGAGGCGGCGAAGACGGATGACGTGGATGAGTTCGAGGACGAGGAGTGGCCTGAAGTTGTGCCAGACTTGGAGGAGGAATGGCTGACGCTTTGCCGGACTTGGAGGAGGAGGAGTGGCCTGAAGCTGTGCCGGACTTGGAGGAGGAGTGGCCTGATGCTCTGCCGGATTTGGAGGAGGATGAGTGGCCGGACGCGTTGGTGGACTTGGAGGAGCGGGAGTTTGCTGACTCGGTGGCGGACTTCGACGAGGAGTTGCCTGACGCGGTGTCGGTGGCCTTCGAAAGATGATGGAATCCTTTCTCCATAGGATGATACGATGGTTGGCCTCTCCCAGTGTGTGCTCCTCGTCACGTCCAGGAATGTCAAGCTCTAGCCCCAAATATTGGTCCACCACCTCATCAACCAAGACACGAGCATAGCCCACTGGAATCGGGTTGCAATGGAAGGTTGCCTCGGGGGGATTTGTAAAAGCAACGGCGTCCGCCACCTTCATGGATATGTTCTTCATTTTGAAGTGTAGCTCGCAGTTAGTGTTCTCCATGATGTCATCCACTGGGTAGCTATCCAGCAATGCGTAGCCCGGGGCGGAACCCACGCTGCTTCTCAGCATGGATGGGACGGTGCTATCCAATGTTGGATCATCCTCTAGGTGTTGAGACCCCTTTTGCTGGCTAAGTGAGTCGATCAACTCCTGCTGCCGCTGGAATTTGACTGCCAAGTCCGCGTGCGCTGATTCTAGGCCTTGAAGGCGTTCATAGTCCTACTTCCTCTGCTCCTCCTCCATCTTCCTCTTCTTCTCCTCCGCAATCTTCCTTCTCGCGCGTTTTCTGTAGTCAGTGTTCCCGTCCGAAAACCCCTCATACCATGGAATAACTCCCTTGCCTCGTGTTCTTCCTGGGTGTTCAGGATTTCCCAGGGCACGCGTAAGCTCGTCGTTCTCTCTGTTGGGCTCGAACACCCCCCGATCGAGCCTCTTCTATTGCAAAAAGTATCTTATCTTCGGCTCCGTTTAGACATGCCTTCCTCGAACCTACCACGAAGATTACACCGGTAACACAATCAATACATGGCGATTTGCAACAATATGATGCATGCACATGACATGGAAAAATGAGTGTGTTGGCCTAATGCAACTACAACCAGATGGGTTTGAGCCATTTTGAACCAAAGGTTCAACCCCAAACTCATCTTATGAATTTAAATAGTGCTTTATCATGTTTTGATATAAACAGCGGGGTTAAGTTGCTTTAACATGCATGTAACAAGCACAGATGGATAGATTGGGTTTTTCTGATCATTTTTCATATATAACTCTTTGCATTTGGAGTTACAGATTAATTTCTATGAGTTTTAGAAGTTAGCACTATTTCCTGGAATTTCCTAAATAAAAATAAATCCAGAAAAGCCTATTACTGTGTCAGCATTGCGTCAGGCTGACCTCCGCAGGTCAACTGACCCGGTCTAGGTCAAACATGACCAGTGGGACCCATTGGTTAGTGACCCAGAAGATAATTGACTTAATTAATATTAGTTTAAAACTAATCTAGGTTTGACCAGGGCCGGGGCCCACATGTCAGTGACCCAGGGGGGTCAAACCCCAGGTTAACTAGGTCAAATCGCCGGCGTTTAGTCACCGGCGACGACCAGACGAGGCGGAGGGGTGCCTGATTCACACTCCGGCGACTGAACGAGCGGCGGAGGGCATCTACGCGTAGCTGGAGGCGAGCCGCGTCGAGTGGTGGTGGTGGTTGGGCTCAGGGTCGCCGGAAACGACGCTGGCGATGAGCTTTGCGGCTGCCGGAGTTCGGGGAGGCTGAACCTGTCGCTAGGAGGCATAGCAAGGGGCGTGGAGCGGTGCTACGGGCTGCTGGGGATGCGGCGAACGCGGTGACGCGCATGGTTTCAAACCAGCATGGCTGTGGCCACAACGGCGACGTGCAGAGGCGGTGGTGTGTGCGGGCGAGCTCGGTGTGGTCGCTGTGGTGCACGGCAAAGCGAACGAAGAGGGGGAGGAGAGGCAGGAGCTCATGGTGGTCACGGCAAGCTAGGCGGCGAGGTTGGGGACGAGTTGTTGCAGGTGTGACGGCGAAAGGGATCTCCGACGACAACGAGGTTGGGCGAGGTCATTGCGGTGGCTCTGGGGCAAACGAGCGCTTGGGGCTCGGTCTGCTCGATGGAGAGGAGGGCGGCGGAGCTTCTGGACACGACGAGTCGGTGAGGAGGCGACGGTGGCTGCGGTTTTCACGTCGGCGCGAGCGCGGCAGCGTCGGCCATGGTGGGGGAGAGCGAGAGAGAGGAGCAGGGGGAGAGTGAGGTGTCGGGGCGGTCGGGGCGGGGACCAGGGGGACTTATCTACGCGTCCAGCGGCTTAGCGGCAAGCAGGTGACGGCGTGGAGAGCTCGGGCACGCCGGTGCTCAGCTCTCTGCCTGCCTGGTGAGAGGAAGCAACTGACTGACCATGGGCCAGCACAGTGCTGGGCTGCCAGGTGGGCCTGCCAGGTAGGTTGGCCAGGTAAGCCACTTTTCTTTCTGTAGGTTTGTGGCTTTTCTTAAAATGCCTAAGCACTTTCAAAAATCATCAAACTAGTCATGCCCACTGTATGGAATATATCCAACAGGAAACATTTTGGTTTATGATTATTTGGACATTTAGAATATTTTATAGCATTTAAATGTCGAAATGCAAATAACATATGATTTAATCCAGAGACCTTAGGATATCCTATAAAATTGTGCATTATTTTTGTCAGAGGTTTAGGACCAAAGTAAAGATGACGAACATTTTAAAAGGGCATTTTAGGTTCATTGGGAGTTCTGTCATCCCCATTTCAAGTTTCTAAGAAATTTAAACATGATACAAACACTCTAATGCACGCACTGACTAGGGATGTGACCGGAACCCCCAAGAATAATTGCATCAGACTGGCTGCGCGAGGATGGCCAGCCCCTCACGCCCTCACTCTTCAACTTAATCCGTGGCCTCACAACCCTCCACCGCTCCCGCCCCGCGCTCGCCATGAAGCCGGTCAGCGCCGCATTCGTCGTCGCCTACCCGAGATCCACCACCACAACCCGCTTCCATGACCCCGGTGGCCCGCCATCTTGCTCCACGCCTTCATACTCGAAGCTGCGCACGGGGGACGCCGGACAGCGTGTCTCAGCCCGGGTGATTCCAAGCGGAGCAGGGAGTCACCGCCGGTGAGTCCCGTGCGCCCGCCTCCCCCTCCGCCTCCAACGGCGCCTAAGGCTGGCTTGCCCGCGAGCATGACAAGCTTGAGAGCCCCCTCGTGCACTTCGGCGACCGGATTCGACGGGAAGGGGCGGGGAAGAGCAGGGCGTGTGAGTCATCGCGCTCGAGGTAGGGACGAAGGGGAGGGTTGAGGTCGAGAGAGCTGGCAAGTACGGAATGGGGAACGGCTGGGAGCAACTCGGGGCGGTGGGGAGGTACGTGACAGGTTTGAGACAGTGAGTGAGTGTGGGCGTCTCGGTGTTATCCTCCATTTTTTTATTCCAGTGTGTCTTTCTTTAATGATTATTAGAGCGTGTCCTATTTTGTTGTGAGCCGTGCAATTTTTCTTGTAGATAGGGCAGACGTTAAAAACAAATGTTCAAATTATGTAACCCTATTTATTTAAATTGATAATTATTTCTGTTGAATATATTCAAATTATGTAATCATGCAGTTCATTCTGCTGTCTGCGGATGTTAATTTTTTTATCCGACACTTATAAACATGTATATCCTGTATGTATCTTGATAATTATTATGGTGTATCGCTTTTTGAAAAGTAACTATGTATACATGTTGCACATGAATTTTTTATAACATTGTAGCATAATGCACATGTAAGATGACATTGAACCGAGGAGCCGATTTTTTATGCGTATTTTGAAGTATGCAAGAAATGAAGCTCTAAATATTATCCCAGCAATGGAACAGAGAACGAAGCATTTCAGATAGCATAAGTAGATTGACCTTTAAGACAGAACCATCAAAGAATTAATTGTAGAGGATATTGCTTAGTTATTATTTCTTAAGTATTATTGTAACTAACTATAATATGTTCATGTGATCGTGAATTTTATGTGAAGATGTGTTACACGGACTCACATCATTGCGCATGGGACATATTTAAGTGGATCGGTAAACAAAAACTAGCTAAAATATAATTAACAAAATTCAAAATAGATAATTAAAAAAATCAAAATTCACATGGAATAAGTTTATAAAATGTGCGTGCATGTGCACACTTACTAGTCCTGTGAAACGCCCAAACTGGTGCACCAGAAGCACCACTAGATTCTAGGCCACTCGATCGAGAATTAATGGAGTAGATGTATCAGAAGATGGGCTGCTCGTACATTTTACATCTTGCACCTCGTACAGTTAATCATTTGCGTGAATAGTCCTTCCATTCCCATCTCCCCTTCTCTCCCGTACCTCTCTACCTGCGGGATCCAGGCGATATATGGCGACATGGCGCTGGGAGCTCTCTTCCGCACAACTCAGATCCAGATGTCACTAGTGCAGAACCGGGCAATAGCACCGGTTCATAAGGCCCTTTAGTGACAGTTCGGTAACTGGCACTAAAGTGTGGGCACTAAAGGCCCCCCGTCCTTTAGTACCGGTTCAGCATGAACCGGTGCTAAAGGGCAACCACGTGGCACGAGCCAGCAACGGGGGCAGGGAGCCCTTTAGTACCGGTTGGTGACACCAACCAGTATTAAAAGGTTGGGGGGTTTTGGGTTTATGGTTTCTTTTTCATTTAATTTTTTGTTTTCCATTTAATTCTTTTTCATTTGCTGGTATTTTACGATACTACATATTGTACACATTATGCATATATATAAATAGAATTTCTAGTAGAACCGATCATATATATATATATATATACAATTAGCTAGCTATATACAATTTCTCCTAATTGGTGCCTTCGGAGCCAGTGGCATTAGCCTAATTGGTGCCTTAAGAGCACGATGACAATTAGAAGTGGTTCGTGGGGCAGTAGCGGGTAATAGTATTCTCCTTTGGGATCTATGACCTGGTCGAGCAAAAATCCCACAATTTCCTCTTGAATTGCTTCTATGCGCTCCTCTGCTAGGAGCTGCTCCTGCACCTCTATGAACTATTAAGAAGGAGATCAATATGCATGTGTATTAGTTGAGTGACTAGATATCGATAATGATGTAAAAATTATGAATGGTGTTCTAACAAACGTACCCAGTCCTGTCTTTGAGATCTGCTCCTTTCGGACGCCATCATGCAAATGTTCTCGCAAACATAGTATGCACACAGATTATTCCCCGGCGCCTGCTTCAGCGCCTTTACGAGAATGGAATTTGATCAGATAATAATTAATCAAGCATGATAATTAAAGAGATGGCAGCTAGCTAGCTAGTACTACTTAATTACTTACCTTGGGTCGATACCATTTTAGCTTTCGTTTCCATTGGCCTGTAGTGACACTGATGAACTTTGCCCAAGCCCTGCCCGCCGACAAAGAACATGAATAAAGGGGTTATTAAATAGTTCATATCAGGAAATGACGAACTATAAATAGGCCGAGATATAGTTAATAATGATTGAAATTACCTGTTGACTATCCCAAACAAGATGGTGTAGTCACTTTCTTTTTTAAGTAGTGAGTCCAGTATTTCAACTGTTCCTTCATCAACTTTAATGATTAACAAGATCTAGTGAAATCTGCATACACACACGTTTGCATGTCTTAATTAAGCAGGCATATGTAAGCAAAAACATGTAGCTAGCTAGTAGGCAAAAACATAATTTCTAGTACAAGACAGTGTGACTCACTCCATGTTGTAAGAAAGTAGTATATCTTCATTGTATTTGAGGCGCTTGAAGAACTCTAGCATGCTTTCCTCTACACTTTTTTCGTGATATGGATCTAATTTCCATGTGTATTCATTAATCGTATTTGGGTCAACAAACCCAATGCCATAGCGTCCACCTTTTTTCATTTCATAAATCGTCATCCTGCATAATACCACAGAAAAGAATATAGTGAGGATAATTACAGGTAATGATTGATCAAAATGATCACTACAGATAGCTTGAGACTTAAATTATAGAAAGAAATCACTTACAGACAATAGCAACTCACGATAGATTTGTCGAGTGTGTCTTGATTGTATAACTAAAATAGTTATGAATACTCAACGGACACAGCTTTCTCATGGAAGTAATGATCCTTCTTGACATTCACCATGAGGGACTCTCGATTGGAAATCTTGGCAATGTCCATGTACCATTGATGCAATTCATACATTCTCGTTGGGAGCTTCTTGACCTCGTCTGGCTTGACCAAAGGTTGGCCCCGGACATATTTTCGTTTTATTTCCTCCTCTCTAAGCAGAGACATGGGCTCGATATTGAGGAGTTGTCCAACAGTGATCATGAGCCTTTCAGCCTACTCAATATGCTCCTCGGTTATTACCACATCGCCCAGCCCGGGAACGTTAACGGTTTGCCCACAATAATATTGGGAGCGCGTACTCTCATGTGTTGTTGGCACAACAAGCGGGGGGAATGATTGTGCCGCCTGTTCTCCCAGCTGGGGAAAGGTTTTACCGCTCCTTTTGCCAGCTGATTTGCTCGAGCTTGAGCTCGCCTCTTTCTGTAGACGTGCTTGATTTAACTTCCTGAGGTGGCGCTCATAGTCTGTGTCAACAGGCTTGGGAGCTGGTGGTCTAGCCATACGAATGAAGTGGTCAATCTTTTCCTCGGGCACTTTCTCCCTTGGCGGCGGTGGCGGTTTCGGTGCAAAATGGGCTTCCACCTCGGCCTTCGATATGGCTGCGTTTTCCTCCTCGGACTTGCCGTAAGGCCTCTGTGGAAGAGGTGAGAGGCTGCTTGGACCATATTGAAATCGCTTGCCTCCGCTTGTACCTCCAGTACTACCTTGACTTGTACCGCTACACACCATAGTTGCGGCGGCTCTCTTTCGTGATTGCTGAGGCGGCGAAGACGGCTGACGTGGATGAGTTCGAGGACGAGGAGTGGCCTGAAGTTGTGCCAGACATGGAGGAGGAATGGCTGACGCTTTGCCGGACTTGGAGGAGGAGGAGTGGCCTGAAGCTGTGCCGGACTTGGAGGAGGAGTGGCCTGATGCTTTGCCGGATTTGGAGGAGGAGGAGTGGCCGGACGCGTTGGTGGACTTGGAGGAGCGGGAGTTTGCTGACTCGGTGGCGGACTTCGATGAGGAGTCGCCTGACGCGGTGTCGGTGGCCTTCGAAAGATGATGGAATCCTTTCTCCATAGGATGATACGATGGTTGGCCTCTCCCAGTGTGTGCTCCTCGTCACGTCCAGGAATGTCAAGCTCTAGCCCCGAATATTGGTCCACCACCTCATCAACCAAGACACGAGCATAGCCCACTGGAATCGGGTTGCAATGGAAGGTTGCCTCGGGGGGATTTGTAAAAGCAACGGCGTCCGCCACCTTCATGGATATGTTCTTCATTTTGAAGTGTAGCTCGCAGTTAGTGTTCTCCATGATGTCATCCACTGGGTAGCTATCCAGCAATGCGCAGCCCGGGGCGGAACCCACGCTGCTTCTCAGCATGGATGGGACGGTGCTATCCAATGTTGGATCATCCTCTAGGTGTTGAGACCCCTTTTGCTGGCTAAGTAAGTCGATCAACTCCTGCTGCCGCTGGAATTTGACTGCCAAGTCCGTGTGCGCTGATTCTAGGCCTTGAAGGCGTTCATAGTCCTACTTCCTCTGCTCCTCCTCCATTTTCCTCTTCTTCTCCTCCGCAATCTTCCTTCTCGCGCGTTTTCTGTAGTCAGTGTTCCCGTCCGAAAACCCCTCATACCATGGAATAACTCCCTTGCCTCGTGTTCTTCCTGGGTGTTCAGGATTTCCCAGGGCACGCGTAAGCTCGTCGTTCTCTCTGTTGGGCTCGAACACCCCCCGATCGAGCCTCTTCTATTGCAAAAAGTATCTTATCTTCGGCTCCGTTTAGACATGCCTTCCTCGAAACTAAGCCTATCTTCGGGTCCAACTCCCCCCCATGCACATAGAACCAAGTCCTGCACCTGGGGGGCCAGCTCAATGTAACTAGAGTGACACCTGCATCCTCCATCTCTTTCTCAGACTTATCCCACTTAGGCATTGCCACCGCGTAGCCACCTGGCCCCAGCTTATGGAACTTATCCTTTTTTGCGGCATTGGCCTTGTTTATTCTCGACCATTCGTTAGATAATTCTGATTCCTTGAATTTCACGAAATCGTCCCAATGAGCACTTTGCTTCTCTAGTGTTCCCTTGAATACTGGAGTTTTCTTTCCTCCCTTGACGTACTGGTCCCATACACGATTCTTATGGTTGTTGAATGCAACCGCCATCTTCCTAAGAGCAGCGTTCTTGACTTTCTCCACATCTGCATCTGTGAAATGTTCTGGTAGGGTGAGATGTTCCATGAGTGTTTCCCAAAGCAGAAGTTTTTGTCTATCGTCGACAAAAGTAAGATCTGGACGTGGCCTTGCTGGCTCTCTCCATTCTTGAAGGAAGATCGGGAGTTGGTCCTTCACAAGAACTCCACACTGACGAATGAACTTTTCCGCAATCTTCTTAGGCGCTAATGGTTCGCCATTAGGTTTGATGGCCTCGATATTGTACTTTATGCCCTCCTTCAACTTTTTGTTCGGGCCTCGTACTGTCCTGCTGCCTAAAGATTTGCTCGATCCGGATGGCTGAAAGAAGAAAGATCAATTCGTTAATATATATATTCAAGTCATTTAAAACATGTGATGATCACCAGATGCCTGCTTATATAAATATACCTCCCCGGTCTTTGTTGTTTCAAGATCAACATTTTCTTCGTCATGTTCATAGTTCATGACTTCATCAATTTGGTCGTCGCGATCGAATATCATATCACCCTCCCCGGTGTTGTTTAGATATTCGGAGCCGTCATAATCTTCTTCATTCTGATCGTCATCTGGCCCGCGAGGATTGCGTATGATATTGAACATGGCCTCTTCTCCCTCTCTGTCGGTATTGTCCGCCATAGGTTTTATTTAACTAATCCAAAAGAAATATATTCAAATTACAATGCATGGATGCAATCAATTAATAAGGAAAAACTGAATCAATCATAGTACATAATAAGCATCATCGAATATAATCTGGAATACGTCGTCTCGAATAATAGATATAATCTTGAATACATCGTCTCGAATAATATATATAATCTTGAATAAATCATCTCGAATATTATATATCGAATACATCACTAGCTAGCTAGCTAATAAAGATCAAATACTAGAGAGTAATCTAGGCCACTCGCGGTTCCTGAGGCACGGGCGGTGGACAACCAAAGTGAAGGAACCATCACTGGATCATAGCTCGGGTGATCTCCCGAAAGAACCTGCCAGGTATTGGAGAACCTGACGTCCATAGCAGCCATGTAGCGATGGACGTGCTCATCCTCCTCCCTGACACGGCGACGTACCACCTCCGGCGGGGCCGGCTCCCTCCGCACCGAAAGTGGCCCACGCGAACGCCACCAAAGGAGATAAGGGTCGACGACGGGACCCGGGGCCGGGTTCCTCACCAAGCGTCACGCCCCTGAAGATAGCACCTCCCAGTGCCAGCCCGGCGGAGCCCAGTCCCGGACATGGGTCCTCTGAAGCAGGACATCGTCGCGAACTGGTCGACGGCGAGGATGCGGGCCGAGCATCGTCGACAACAAATACTATATGCCGCAAAAGTAAAGTAACATTTTTTAAATGATGGATTGTGATTTCATATATGCAAATTCTAAATTTTATAACCAAAAGTAACATTTCTAATATTTCTATAACTAAAACTAACATTTCTAATATTTCTATAACTAAAAAACATTTCTATATAACTAACATGTCTAATATAACTAACATTTCTACATAACTAACATTTCTAATATTTCTATAACTAAAAAACATTTCTATATAACTAACATTTCTAATATTTCTATAACTAAAAAACAGAAAAATTGCTAACATTTCTATAACAATGTGTGTGTGTGTGTGGACATGGCGGCCGGGGCAGGAGCTCACCGGCGAGGCGCGGCGACGGGGGGCGGCGACGGGGACGGAGACAGGCGGTGACGACGGGGACGGGGACGGGCAGGGCAGGGACGACGGGAGGACAGGGCGGGGCGCGGCGACGG